>NC_067400.1:467345323-467605323 GCF_016432865.1 Antechinus flavipes
GAGAGAGAGAGAGAGAGAGGTTCAGAGAGAGACATAGACAAAGAGATGCAGAGAGAGACAGAGACAGAAAGAGAGACAGAGGGACAGAGATAAAGATAAACAGAGACAGAAAGACAAATAGAGAAGAAGGAGGAGGAGAAGGGGAAGATGAGGAGGAAGAGAAGATAGGAGAAAAGGAGAGAGGAAAGAAATATGAGACATGTCTTTCAAGTGTCCTATTTATAATATACAGTTTACACACACATGTTTGTATTTCTCTGATGTTCTATGACATAATCCCTACCCTCTCCACACACTCCAGATATTCCAGAAGATTGATTGTTGGGGAAAGGTTTCAAGAAGAAGGTCCATTGTATATTCCAGATTCCAGAATTCTAATTAGGATGAGGCTACTGGAGCTTTTCTCCAAGGTGCTGAATTTAGAAATTTACTATCAACACCTGAAATCATCCAGCAGCACAAAAAAATAGAATTTAGTAACTAGTTATCAAGAAAATATTAGCTAAAATCAGAATCATCCAACAAGCATTTGCTAAGTTCTAAGCATATTCTCACGTCTTGATATAAGAAATAGAAGTGAAAAAATCCCTGCTTTCAAAGAGCTTACCATCTAATAGCAACTGTGCTCTTCCCATCTTTCCTTTTTTCCCCTTTTTCTCTTTTATCCTCCAGACTATCTCCTGAGACGGTTGTGTCTGTTAAAGGTCAGGAACATGCTTGGATAATAATTAGAGCTAGAGCTAGATATCTTGGAGCTTTTTTCCTAACTCATTCCTTCAAATGAATAGTCTTTGAAACCTAAGTGTTTTAAGTGTGGATGGTGGTTCTTTTTCCAGGAATAACAGTATCACATTATAAGTCATCAAGAATGTCTCACTGTTCCTTGAATTCTATTTTCCTTTTATGTGGTTTAATTATATATAGAATCCTTCGAAGCATCAGTATCAAATGATTATCCTTGGACTCAGAGAAAAATATATCCCCTAATGTATTATGGAATGACTCAATCAATTAATATTAGCAAATATTGTTGGTATTATTTCTCCAGGCTTAAAGTATCTGAAATAGGGTAGAACTTAAAGTCTACTTGTTTAACCATTACTAATTGAGAGGAGAATAGAAAGGTTTGTGGAATCATCGGATAGACTGGAGAAGAACACAGGTGGAGAGTCAGTCTTGTTTTATCCCAATGCTTTTAACAAATACTCAACACCAGTGTTGCCACAGATGTGCTCTCAATAAGAGGAGAACTTGATGGGAATTGTAACAGTACATCATTGAAAGTCATATAGATTATACAGGTCTGGGAGGGGAGGGGAAAAATTGCCTCATATTGTTGTGGTGATTCAGTAATTTTTAGTTATATCCAACTCTTTGTGACCTCATTTGGGCTTTTCTTGGCAAAGAAACTGCAATTTTATTCTCCAACTCATTTTTACAGGTGAGGAAACTGAGGCAAATAGGATTAAATGATTTGCCCAGGGTCACATAACTAATATGAGGCCAAATTTGAACTCAGGAAGATCCACTGGGTCACCCACCTGTCCTTGTCTAATATTGGGCCGGATTATATCTTGATTCTTTAGGAGCTCAAACACAAGTCCTTATTGCATATATTGACCTGTACATAAAATTGTGTTATATATTGAGCCTTTTTAGCTTCTGTGATTATCCGGAAGAGAATGTTGGATATTGACCTAGGTTCAACCAGAGTAGAAATAGTAAGTCAGTCTAGTGAGGGGACCTCAAAGCAAATTCAACCTCTTCATGTCTAGGAGAGAAAGAGAGGAGGAAAGAGACAGAGAGAGAGAGAGAGAGAGAGAGAGAGAGAGAGAGAGAGAGAGAGAGAGAGAGAGAGAGAGAGAGAGAGAGAGAAGGGGTAAATGATACCCTAACATATGTAAGGTACTCACATGTGAGAATTGCAAATACTTAAATTAAAGCAGTCTGTAATTGCGGTTGTGAGTGTTATCCCCTTTTTCTTTGGTGCATTTTAAAATAAGATTTATAGGGAAAAATCAGTGCCTGTGGTATATTCAATGAAATACCATCAAGTAATGCTTTTGCCTATCTGTTCTTGACTAATGGCTTAATGTAAGAAAGGGTCTGTGTCATACTTTGGTATTTTTGTGTTCCCCGGGCTTCCGTCTGCCTTCTACATACTGCCATTTGGTGCTGAATCCCTTATGTATTCCCTTGCACATCTTCCTCTCACTGCTCTTCAGTGTCTTAGGAATTTCATTCTTGACTAGTGACTGTTCCTCTTAGGTTAACTTCCTTTGGAATGTCAGACCATAGGATCATTCTTTCTCTTTTCCTGAATTGTTTGAAATCTATGCTTCAAAAACGCTGTCATATTAGATGAGGCCCCAAATTCTTCTTGTTTATTACAAAGTCTCCAATGGATTGGTACATTTTCTCCCAGGTCCCACCCAGCCAGGTCCTCCTTGTAGGTGAGAATCAGGTCCAGGAGAGAATTTCTCTCTGTAGTTCTTCCATTTGGGAAAAGTGAAATTACTAAAAAGGCAAATATCTATGTATATGTGTGTATGTTTGGTCCAGGAGATTTATAGTATATTCTGGTGATACTATTGTATCTATTTCTTTTTCTGTTGATCTCTCAAATGTTCTCCCTTATGGTCCCCACATATGATTATTGGATTTGCTGCTATTATATCTTCTTACTTCATAATGCTACTCTCCCTCTCCACTGTCTCTTCTCTATTTTGCTTCTTTTTCAAAGGGTATCTTAGATCTTATCCCATAAAGAAAAAAAAGTAATACTATATATCCTTGTATCCTTGAATTCCTTAAAGTAGTTTGGGAGGGAGGGCAATAGGACTTGGGGAATGGGGAAAGACCTGCGTCTTCAAGAAGAAAGGGTAAACTGAGGCAAACATTAGGCGTATTCCAGGAACAGAGATAGGAAATATAATGAGAACTCCACAGACTAGGTTAGTTAAGATCATATGAAGTCAAGCTTTTAGTCATAATTTTCAGACGATTGAGTAGATGTTTCAAAAAGCATAAAGTTGCCCCACTTTTCTCTCTCCTTTCCTTTTTTCATACCCCCAGCTTACTGAGAAAATGCCTAGATCCTGAACAGTCTCAGCCTTCTTGGCAGCAATCCTGTGACACTGGAAGGTCAAGCTCATGTCTACATGCCAAAAGCAGGAGTCGAACTCAATGTTTATGGTGGTGTTGACTGATGAGAATTTGACACTTGCTTTTGGGGAGGGAGGAATCAGAGCTTTGGGGATGCACTCCAGATAGGCTAAAGGCTTTGACATTGAGCTTACAGAAACAGCCAGATCCATTCAGATCAAATCAAAGAGGCATGAAAATTAAATGTCCATCTTGCTGGGCTCTAGCCATGTCTTTAGGAAGTCTAAATCAACTCTTTTCTTTGGCCTGGAGTCTCTCTTCCTGATTCCACTTCTCCCAGAAGTGTGATAAAAGGGATTAAAAAAAGAGATCTTGGGAGTCTTCTGTCAGATTCTGGAGCTAGTTCCCTCAATCTTAAACTCCCTGATATTTTCATGTACATAAACATATTGTCTCCTGGTTACAACTGCAAAAATCTTTGAGATCAGGGGCTATTTCTTTTGTCTTCATATCTCCCAATTTAGTGCCTGTCATATAATAGGTACTTGATAAAGCTTATTGATTAATCAATTGATTGATAGAGTAAAACAAAGCAAGAAATAGTTTATAATTCACTTTCAATTATCCATTGAAATGGAGGGGAACAGTGACATGGAAATAGCCCAAATAGCACATAATCCAAAAGTCCTTTTGATATGGATTTGGAAAATTAGATTTAATTTTTATCATATATTTTGCTGTCTTAATGATATTTTGCTTTAGGTAAACTTAAAATGAATTTTCATTTCTTGTCTATGCTGCAACTAAAGGCTTAAGGAATGAGATGATCAATATGTATACATGAGAGGGAGAAGGAGATGGAGCTAGAAGTTAGAGAAATAGGCTAGAAGTATGGAAACTGATGGAGGAATGTCAATCTAGGATTGCAAAACAGTTTTAAAGAAACTTTGAAGTGAATCTTTCCTAATTAATTTTATCATTAAGGTTTTTTTGGGGGGAAGATTGGTTTTGGTCTAGGAAGGGGATTATACCAGAATGTTATTACAATGTCATGTAGGAAACTTAACTTTTAAAAATATTGTTATCTTGAGATCTTCTCATTCCTCTTGGGTTAACTTGTTCTGTAGAATTTTAGGCCAGAAGGTTCTAATTATTCTTTGTTTCTGAACTCTGAAATCTGAATTAATTCTATGGGGAATAACTTATTTATTAAAGACTTGTTGTGTGCCAGGTACTACTCTAAGTTTGGGGAATATAAATTCCCCCTCCCAGTCCCCAAATGGTCTTTGCCCTCAAAGAATTTATAATCGTATGACAAAATAAAAAGAAAGGGAGAAAATTATCCAGCTATTTCTACCAAATCAGAGAGAAAAAAGTGTAGCACAGAAAAATGAAACTACAGACGTTTTTGATCAAATACTCTTGTTTATATAAAAAGGGAGAAAGTTTTGAGCATATCTCCTCAGACACAAGTAATCTGATTAGGGGAAGAGAGGTGACTATGCTGGGAGAACATGGATTTTTTCCTATGGCACTTACATAGCTGTTACTGTAAGTGTGTTGATAAACTTTTTGTCATCAGTATTCTAAGGGGCAATATTTGGTACAGAAAGTGGATATTGGAAACTTCTATAGCATGGAAGGGCAGAGTGGGGAAAGAATTCTATTTTGCATTAAATTTAAGTATATCAGAGGCAAGCTTCCCAATTAAGTAGCTCAGAAAAGGTTAGATGTCATCCATCTTCCTAACTTCCTCACAAATTAGTTTACAAATTCGTTGGGGATATACCACGATTCCCTTGGGCTCTTGTTCTATGCACTTGAGGGCTACCACCAATACTTTGGAGATCATTGAAATAGAGATTTAATCACTCACAAGAAATTATTTCTAAAAAGATGGGCAATAATAAAACTCATTGCTTTAAGTAACAATTCCCAAATATGTACAATGTGAGTGAGCTAGAGGTTTTAAGCAAGGAGATAAATTTGACCTCATAGGTATAAGGATGTAATTCATGACTGGAATAGTATGAAAGGTTATGCCTTATTCAAAAGGAACAGATTAGATAAAAGGGGAAGTGGAATAATACTGCATACTGTGAGGAAATCAATGATGCATGGGAGAGAGCTTTTGGGTAAGGATCAATAGAGGGAGAAACAGACGCACTATTAAGGTGGGAGTGTGTTTGAGACCATGCAGGAGGAAATGGACAAAGTGTTTGGGATTCAGATCACAAATTTGGAATGATGTATTAGGCAGGAGAGTGTGATGAGAGTACTCTTTCTGCTAAAAGCAAAGCAGATGATAAATCCTTGACTTGACTTAATGTTAATTTCACTCTCTAAAGGGTAGAGGAAATAATAAAGAGAATTGTGATTCTGATCAATAAGAAAAAACAAGTTGCTACAGTTGAAACGATGGAAACCTTGGGAGGAAGTGACCACTCCATTTTAAGATCCTTGATAGATAAGAATGGGAATGCCAAAAGTAAATTGACATGCACACTAGATGTGAGGACAGATTTCAGAGTTCAGAAACAAAGGATAATTAGAACCTTCTGGCCTAAGATTCTAAAAATTAGTTAACCCAAGAGAGATGAAAAGATCTCAGGATAACAGTATTTTTAAAAATAAGTTTCTTACATGACATTGTAATAACATTATGGTATAATCCCCTTCCTATACCCTTGTTGACTAAAACCAACCCTCCCCCCAAAAAAACCTTAAAAAAATCAATCTATACCTTTTTTTTTTTTCATGGCATTCCACAGCTATAGTTATTTCCTCTCCCTCTGCTAAGAGGTCCAAATATGTTTTACATATTGTTTTCCAAAGTTGAAATTGGTCAAATGCTGTAATCAAAGTTTATCTGTCATTAAGAATTTTTAGATATATTACTGTAATAATTGTGTATAACATCCTCTGGTTCTACTTGCTTCTCTCTGCATCAGCCTTTTCATGACTTTTTGAATTTCCATTCAATTATTTCTAGGATAATATTTTTAATGCTTTATAAACATTCTTTTATTTTTTGCATGAATATCAAATTCCAATAACCCTTTTCCCTCATCCCTCAACAATAGAACCATTTCTTTTAGATAGTCAAACAATACAAACCAATAAATTGTCCACAGCTGACAAATGTATGTTTTATTCCACATATATCTTGCAGTCCTTCTTTAATAAGAGATGGGGAGCATGCTTTACTATCAGTTCTCTGGGCTCATGACTGATCATTGGATTGATCAGAATTCTGAAACTTTTCAAATTTGTTTTCCTTTATGTTATCATGAGCAACATTTAATTGTTTTCCTGATTCTTCTGCCTTATCTTATATAAATCTCAAGTTTCTCAAAATTCTTTTTAGTTACCATTTTTATGGTGCTATAATAGTTCGTTACATAAATATAACAAAATTTATTCATACATTACTTAATCCACAGATAATTCTTTTTTTTTTGCTGCTATGAAAAGTGATATAATATGCATTTGTATTTGACCTTCTTAAGGGCAGATACTTAGATAGGGCAACATGGTACAGGGCATAAAATATTTAGGACCTGGTGTTAAGATAAGTCTGAGTTCAAATACTACCTCAGACACCTACTAGCTTAATGAACCTGGGCAAAGAGAGTCAAAATACTACATTCTCCACACAACCTTTTTCCTTTATCTTCTCTTTCACATAGAATCTCTGCAGTCAGTGTTTGTGTGACCTTGTCACAAAGAGAAGCATTTTTCAGCTCAAGGTGATGGAAACAGCCAAATCCCTGTAGCCCTGATTTGTTCTGCATGGTCCCAGAAGATGAAATTAGTGGCATTGGGTATAAGAAGCATAGAAATTGTTTTCATTTCAATGGAAGAGAAATTTTCTAACAATTTAAGTTGCCCAGAAATGGAATAGAGAAGCTTAAGAAAAGGTAACTCCTTTTTAAAAAAAGTTTTTAATAAAGCTTTTAATTTACAAAACATATGCATGGGTAACTTTTCAACATTCCAGTCCTTCCCCCTACCCACTCCCCTAGATATCAGCTAGTCTAACACATGCTAAATTTGTTAAAATATATGTTAAATCAAATATATGTATACATAGTTATACAGCTATCTTGCTGCACAAGAAAAATTGGATCAAGAAGGAAAAAAAAAACTGAAAAAGAAAACAAAATGTAGGCAAACAACAACAAAAAGAGTGAGAATGCTATGTTATGGTCCATACACAGTTTTCACGTCCTCTCTCTGGGTATAGATGACTTTCTTCATCACTGAATAATTGGAATTGATTTGAATCATCTCATTGTTGAAGAGAGCCACATCCATCAGAATTGATCATTATATAGTCTTATTGTTGCTGAATATAATGATCTCCTGATTCTGCTCATTTCACTTAGCATCAGTTCATGTAAGTCTCTCCTCATGTAAGCCTCTCTGTATTCATCTTGCTGGTCATTTTTTACAGAACAATAATATTCCATAACATTCATATACCACAATTTACCCAGCCATTCTCCAATTGATGGGCATCCATTCAATTTCCAGTTTCTTGCCACTACAAAAAGGGCTGCCACAAACATTCTTGCACATGTGGGTCCCTTTCCTTCCTTTAAGATTTTTTTGGGATACAAGCCCAGTAGTAACACTGCTGGATCAAAGAGTATGCACAGTTAGATAACTTTTTGAGCATAGTTTCAAATTGTTCTCTAGAATGGTTGGATCTTTCATAGCTCCACTAACAATGTATGAGTGTCCCCGTTTTCCCATATCCCCTCCAACATTCAGCATTATCTTTTCCTGTCATCTTAGCTAATCTGAGAGGTACGTAGTAACTCCTTTTTGAAAAAATGGGAACTGGTTGAAGACTTGTCAGGGGATGCTGAAGAAAAGATCATTATTCAGAAATGTGTTGGACCAAATGACTTCTGAGGTTTTATTCAACTATGAGATTCTGTGTCACTGATTGTAGAGATAAGATGTGGTCATCATCATTTTTATGCTTTTGTTGATAGGAGACAAGAACTGGAGATGGGGTGGTTAGGTAGATAGCAGGGGCCAGTTGAGATTGAGAACAAAGCTACATATTGTCTCAAATTAGGTAAGGATATAAATTTCTAGATAAATTTTATTCTTCATTATTTATATGTTTAATTTTTCCCAATAATTTCTTTTGGGGATGCTGATTATTATACTTCACTTCCTTCCTGAGATGAATCTCCTTCAGAAGTTCAATAGATATCCATTTAGCAAGATTAATATCTACTCTCTCCATAATATGCATAGAAGGCTATAGATATTCCATGTTGTTATGATATCCATTATAGATATCACATAAAAACTCATCTCCGACATTGAAGGTCTAGATTACCATCTTCAATAAACCAATCTATATACATTTATTAAGCATTTACTATATGTTAGGCACCATCCTAAGCACTGAAGATACGAAGAAAGACAAAAGTCCCTGCCCTTAAGGAGCTTATATCCTAATTGGGAGAGAGGGGACAACATTTAAATAAGCACATAAGATTTATAAAACATAGACAAGAGGTAAATTTACATAGGAAGATTCTAGCATCTGGGCAAACCTGGATCACTGAGTAACAGATGTAAAGCATATTTTATTTTTCATCTACATTTCAACTTCCTATTACTCCTATCCCTGTTTATTTCCATTCATAGGCAGCATTCTGCTGCATCCTCTTTCAAAGGGGAGAAACAAGTTCCAATATTTAGCAAAACTAATGGGGATAAGGAAAAATCCTATTCTTGGAGTAATGAAAGGGAATTCTAAATCAAAGTAAAGGAGAAAAGAACTAAGAAAGACCAGTATTTTAAAAAATATAAAGAGGTAAATTGAAATGATTACTGGAAAACAAACGTACAAACAAAAATAATAATCAGAGTTTTCAAAACTAGAATGAAATGGAGTGAGTTCCTTCTCACTGCAAGCCTTGGAACAAAAGTTGTTTGGTCTCTTTACTGGGGATATGATAGAGAGTAGTCTTGTTCTATGATGTATTGGAGCAAATGTCTCTGAATTCCTTTCCACTGCTCAGATTCTATGAAACCAGAGAAATTAGGTTCAGTCAGGGTCTCACTTCCCCAGTAATATCCAAATCAAAAGGACTAAATTGTAAGTAGAAAAGCCAGGACAAGTATTTTAAGGCAGAAAGATATGTGCAGGGTCAGAATGCAGATTACACTAAGAGTGCTGGTAAAAAGGTTAGCTTGGCTGATACAATTGACCTCCTAAAATTGCTGAACTTCAGTCAACTATTTAAAACTGTAATAGATTGGTTACAGACTCCATTGTTGGAAGGAGTTCCTATGCAGAAAAAAATTATAAGTCCTTGAGATATTGACTAAAGGTGATTTTTAGTGGCATATGGACTTATGGTTTGGGATATAGATAGAAGAAAGTCTATCCCCACTATTTTCCCCTCCTCTAGTTCTCTGCATTTGGATAGCCTGAGGATAGTGTGTGTGTGTGTGTGTGTGTGTGTGTGTGTGTGTGTGTGTGTGTGTGTGGTGTGTGAAAGAGAGAAAAAGAGACAGAGAGAAAAAGAGAGAGAGAAACAGACAGAAACAGACACAGATAGACACAGAGAGACAGAAATAAAGAAAGAAAAAGAGAGAGAAGCACAAAAAAGAGAGAGAGAATGAGGAGAGAGAATGAAAGAGAGGGAGGAGATAGAGAAGGAATGAGAGAATGAGAGAGTGAAGAGAGAGAGAAAAAGAGAAAGAGAAGTCAATAATCATTTATTAAGCACTTAGTACATGTCAGGCACTGTGCTAAACTTTAGGAATACAAATATCAGTATAAAGAGAGTTCTACAACTCAAGAGGCTTAATTCTAATGAGAGAAGTCAATACATTAAAAAAAAAAAGCTGGAATGAAAAAGGGGATGAAGGTAATCTCTGATATCATAGAGAAAACTGAGGAAGAGAATCAGGAGTACAGCCTGAAGAGGAAAGTATATGTGGAGGACATGTCTCTAGGGTACTTCTCAGTCTGCCAAGGAGCTTCTATTGCGGGCTCCCTTTGGAGAGGAGGAAGGCTGCTGTCATTCATTTCCTACCACTCATTCATTTAGTCTATTTCAGAAAGATTTTCAGACTTTGACCCGACTTAATAGAGCCGATGTCCCAAATTAAATCTTTATATATAGGCTTCTCCATATGGACTATATCTCCCAGAGGTATTTGGCACAGGGATTTATAAGGATCCTGAAGGTGATATTCCAGGGCCCTTTTGTGAGAAGTATGAACGTCACTCACTGAGCATATAGGACTTTCAAAGTAAAGTTCTAAGACAATCGGCACTATAGCTGCAATTTTCCTGGGGGTGATAGTCCTTTTTTTGTCTTATCTGTAAAAGAAATTTCCCTTCTCCACTAGCAAAAAACTTTGCATGAAAGAGCTACAGAGTGAGTAAAGACTCTTCTACTTGAGCTGAGGAAGCACAATATGAAGGGACTGGATAGGAAGTACAATTGAAAAATCTAGGACTTAATTAGGAAGGAGAGTATAAAAGTCCTTTCCTTCCTCGTGCCAGTGGGAGTTGGAAGGCTTGCATTAGGCCCTTAAATTGTGGATTTTTTTACTTGGAAGGAAACTTACCGACAGGAGAAGAATGAATTTTCAACCTATGGGGGGAGGAGGGAGCTGAGATGATGATTGTTTCTGCTATATATGTCTGTTGGTCATAAATGGTCCTCCTTATGTAATCCAATTAAACTGCTTTCTAAGATAATGATGCTGGTTTAGGGACAGTTGATTGGTAGCATAGTGTGAAGAGAAGGAATGGCTACCAATAAATATGAGTGATCCCTAGAACTGATTGACACCCATTCCTACAGATGTGCTAAGATCTTAGGAGACAACATGAATGTAAGGACCAAGCAGCTAGTGGTAAACTTCCATAGCACCACCTGGTGGCCATATTCATGACCTCATTTCTCTTTGCAATAATCCAGTGAAGAAGCCTAATCAGGTAGGTATTGTTTATTATCTATATTTAAATGAAGGCAGAGGGGTTACAACTTGCTCAAAGTCACTTAGGTGATAGAGCCAAAACATCATTTCCCTACTCATCCGTTGTTCCAGACTTATTGGAATAATGTGAGTCTTAATAAGCAATTCTGTAAGGAACTTTTCAACAAACTGGACAGTGGTAGTCTAATTATGGGGAGTTTGTGGGGTGGTCATACTTTAAATCAGTTACTTCCTCTTATGGAGGCCCCTACTGTGAGCTAATTTAAGGAGTAGGTTCTGTCTAATTTAATTTAAGGAGTAGATTCTATCTGGATCATCTGAGTCTTTCTCCTAAGATTGAGCCATGGTCTCTTGTAACTAATGGGATTTTAGAACCTTGACTGAAGCACCAGGAAATTTGTCTACCACTATCACTGAAACCTTGGAAAATTGATTGGGCCTAAATTTTATCACTTCCAAAATGAAGGTACTGGACTAGAATTCACTACCTAACTCTAAAATGTTATTACTTTTCTAATAATAATAGGTCTCCCCAGCTATGTGATTCTGGGTAAATGGTATATTTTCCATGAGCCTTCAATTTCCTTAACTGTCAAATAAGAAAAATAACACCTGTAGATATTATTTTGTGAGCTATATGGCACAGATGGCTAGAAAATCTGTCTCTTACAAAGACATGGATTCAAGTCCTATCTCTGACACATAATGGGGAGATGAGCCTGAGTAATTCATTAAACCTTTTAGAGCTCCGTGCAGTTCTCTAAGACTCTAATAGGTGTTGATCTGCATTGCAGTGGGAGTTTTGTCTTCTTGCAGTTTGCTATACCAGAGAAATCATATTTCTGGCAAACATGTTCATATCTATATCAATGTATCTGTACTACCTATCTCACAGGGTTTCTGTGAGACTAAAATGAGAAAGGTAGGTAAGATTCTTCTCTATGCTCAATTGCTATATAAATGTCAGCTCTTAGTAGTAGTAGTAATAGTAATACTGACATTTATGTAGCTCTTTAAGTTTACAAAGTACTTTACTCACAGCAAGCTTGGTCTCTATGACACCTGAGAGGAATATCTATGGTCATTCCTCTCATCCTTTTCCCACCAGACAACAG
This sequence comes from Antechinus flavipes, assembly GCF_016432865.1. NCBI lineage: Eukaryota > Metazoa > Chordata > Mammalia > Dasyuromorphia > Dasyuridae > Antechinus > Antechinus flavipes. Next base: position 467,357,533 of record NC_067400.1, read on the forward strand.
AGGGATTATGCAGGCAATCTACCCAAACCTCAGGATAAATATATTCTCACCTACTCCTTCCTGACACTTCTAACATGAAGCCATCTCTTCCTTCATTAATATTCTTTTTCTTCCTCATTTACTGCCTGCTGACACTTTCCCTACATAAGCAGCAACACACTGGATGCAATAAGATGAGAAATTTTGAGTTTTTTTTTATTCTTCTAATCTCTTGAGATCTAATTAAGAGAGCTTGGGGCAGTAGATTGGGGTGTTAGGATTTGGCTTTCTGCTGTCACAGCAAACCTATTGCCTTCCAGGCTCCTCTGAGCAGCCAAAGCCTGGAACATCTGTGCAGTTTCCCTCTCTCCATCCTACCACTTCTACTCTCACCATGGCCCACCCCAATCTAGAATGAAGGTCAAATCTCTCCCTCTCTGCGGCTTCCAGGCATTTGAGAACACAGTCTAATATTCACCAAATGTGAATATAGTATATCAGTTTAATGAGCTGCAATTCGTCATTATTGTTGTTATGATTAGTATTAATGCTCTGAGCATTACTGCCAAATGATGGGGATCATTAGTTGTATGATAATGAATTGGACCTTGGCTTGTGGGAGGTTCCTGAGTCCCACGTCCATGACTGATGAGAGAGTCAGGGAAATGAGAGGGTACAAGGGATAGTAATGAGCTGTCCAGAAGTGGAATTCACTGGAGTATGCCTTTTGGGAATGAAGAAAGACAAGTGAGTGTGTGTGGAGGGGGGAAGTGTGGAGATGTGTGTGTAGGGAGATCGGTGATCTTATTGCTCATAAGATTACATAATGAAGCCAGGAATGTGGAACAAAAGATACCAGTGACATTTAGCTCTTTTAGTCTTGCCCCCAAGTTAATATTCTTGGAAACAAGGTCATTAGTTCCTTAGTAGTTTTGCTAAGAGGAATTCTAATAATGATTTGAAATGGTGTAGACTTATGATTACAAATAGAACAGAAATTTAAAGGAATATTCTAACTTCAAATCAAAGAAGAGATGGGGTAAAGAGCCTGAAACCCAGAAAAGATTTCAAAAAACATATTTACAAATGTCTGGGAACTTCTCTAGCTTAGCTGACTATGTGGCACTGGCTGGGAGTTTGCCTTACAAAAGAATAATAGGTGGTCCTTTACCTTGAAGGCATATAGAACTAAATTTTAGCAAACAGTAGTACAGTGCCAAAGTAACATTGGAAGAGACATCCATTAAGAGTGTAGATATATGCAAAGAGGAAGACATCAGAGAAAAGAATCTAACATAAGAACTAAACTCAATAGAAAATGCAGCATACCCATAATATGAGAGGCTTGAGTTGTCCCAGATATGTGTGGGCCAGTTTCCTTATGTGTATACCTCACTATGCTTGTTCCATGAGCATTCATGTTTTCTCTATATATTTTTTTCCATCACAAGCAATAAAATAATTTTTAAGTAACCTTCAATGAGTGGGAGAGTTTATTTCTGTGAATATAGGCAGGTAGGGGTAAAGTGGAATTTTTTAAAATTTTATTTTGTCATGCTGTTTAATTAAATACTTTAAAAAATGTATCTTTTCATTGACATAAAATAATCACATCAGTGGGGTCTCATAAGCCCTAGTTTTGGGTAGATTCAGACCAATGCCCATAACTTACTTAATTCTGAGAGCAGGATTCAAGGAAGGCTATGTGTGTATATGGGAGTATTAACTATTTATGGGGTAAAGGGAAGGGGAGGAAGAGAAAGTATATGGGAAGTGGTGAAACAAAGAGTTGAAAATTGAAAATCTATACTCATAAGTGTACTTGTCTTTTGAGGGCACTCAGTGATTGCCTATTGTACTCTGTAAGTGTGAGAGTTTTCTAAACTTTATGGAATCTCATGCTTATTACTTAGTAGGAAAGTTTTTCCATCATCTGTCCTTTATGCTTGAGGCTCTTCTTAAATAGTCCTAGGAAGAAATAGAGACTCAAAGGTATAAATGAGCCTTGACTAGAAAACACAGAAACTGTGAGTTATAATTTTAGTGCTATCACTTATTAGGTGATCTCAAACAAATAAGTTCATTTTGTAGTTCCTTATTCATTAGGGGCTTATCCCAGCAAGCCTTTCTTATGAACCTGTAGGAAAGAATTAATTATAATTACAAAGTATCTTTGCAAAAAGTATAGACATCTTGGTCATGATTTGGATTTCCTCAGTTCTCAGTAGCCTCTTTTAGAGAATGAACTTATGAGCTTTATGCTTTGGGGATTCTGAACAATATATTCATAGGAAGATCTATTCATTCATACAGAAGAGCTTTGGGGTCTCCTGATTTCTTTCACATTTTCTGGACTTCTCAGAATGTTGCTGATGGTGCTTGACAATGACAGCCAATTTGCTTTTCCTTAAAATGCTTTTTAAAGCTTGTGGCTGGGATAATTCTATGCATTCAGGGCAAGATAAAGGCATTGAAACTTCATTCCCATTGCTAAGACAGGACTGGCGAAAAACTGTGTCATTAGGCTTCAATTGCTGGGTCTGAGAGACATATCTGACAAATGGTAGAGGTAAGTAGATCCTGGGGATCTGAACTATCTATTTTGAAGCCATGAGCAATGAAGAATTGAATCACCTATTTAGAGCTAGTTTCAGTACACCACTCACCCTGTACTTTCCCTGGAGATGTTGTAAACATCTCTTTGCCTGTTCTTCTTCTCCTTTTGAGCATAAAATTCTTGGGGTAGAATCTTAAAAATTCTAGCTCTTTATTTTAAACCTAAGGAGGCATGGAAAGGTTCATTCAATGTGACATAGAATTGGGGCTAATACTGTCCACTTTCCATTGCACCAGAAGAGTCAATTCTTGGAAATGCCCTGCAGGAAGCCAGACTATCTATGGTAGATACATTTATGGGTACTGGAACTGGCTCTGAACTAAAACTATTCCCATTTTTCTCCTTATAATTAGAATGAGCATCAGCAGAAGACTTCCAACCTTGGCTAGTTCCTCTTTTCATTAAAAGGATCCCCTGCCTCTGGATAAAAGGGAGGAAAATTAGAGTTCTTCTTAGAAAATAACAATACCTTCTTCAGCAGTAGAGATGTCTGGATCTAAATGAGCATTCAGTGGTGATTGCCAGCTAGGTGATCTGTTTATATCCCCAGTGATATTCTGAGGGCGATGTGAACTCTAGAGGGCGATGCAGTTGTCTAAGCAAATTGTCCATCCAGACAATGGCTTTATTTTGATAACAGAAGAAGCTTTATAGCTAAAGGAAATGCTGCTTTCATTTTGTTAATCTATGGAAAGAAAACTGGACTTGGAATCATAGGACTGGGTTTGATCCCAACTCTATCATTCATTAAATTTGTGATGTTGGGCAAATCACTTAACCTCTCTGGGCTTCAGTTTCCTTATCCATAAAATGAAGGGTTTCATCTAGCTCTAAATCTATGAAAGTGTAACCCTTTTGGGTTGACCTCAAGTGTTCAGAGATTCTCTTGCTTTCTAGGTTAGCAAGTGGTTTCCCACATAGGAATATGGAAGCCAGTTAATTGAATCGAGGCAGCAAACAATCTAGGAGCAAGATGTTTCAAAGGGCAACTGGGTGTCACAGTAGATAGGATACTCAGCCTAAAGTCAGGAAGACCCAAGTTCAAATCAAGAAACTGATATTTATTACCTGTTTGCTGCATCACACAATTCTGTTTGCTTCAGTTTCCTTAATTGCAAAAAATTAACTGGAGAAGGAAATGGCACGTAATTCCAGTATCTCTGCCAAAAAAACTCCAAATAGAGTCACAAAGAGTCAGACACAACTGAAAAATGACTGAACTATAAAAGATGGTTCATATTTCAAGAAAAAAAATATGCACAGTTAATATCAATATCCTTTCTCCATCTAGCCCAGCTTACTAGTCAAGAGTCAATAATCAGAAACAGTCACTGTGCAGAGTTGGAACTCTCCTCTCCCTGCCTTAATCTAATCTGCTGCCTGGATATCCAATTGAAAGGCCTCAGGGAGCCCTTCTCTGCCCATCACACACTTTACACTGTTGAATGACTGCCAGAGACAGCTAGGTGCATAGTGGTTAAAACACTGGACCTGAAGAATGACCAAAAATATAAAGAACACTGGACGCATATTTAAAAAGACCTGAGTTCAAAATTTACTATAATGAGACTCAAGGAAAATTGCTTAGTCTTTGTCTGCCTCAGTTTTCTCAAAAGTTAAATGGTAATGATAATAGCATGTACTTCAAAGAATTGCTATGAGGATCACATGAGATGATATTTATAAAGTGTTGAGCACAATGCCTGATAAGTAGGTACATAGTAGGCACCTAATAAATGCTTGTCCCCTTCCCTGGATAACTTGGAACTCTGTTCCACTCCAATCTCTTTTCTACTATTCACTGTCTTGCTACTGCTCTCCAAAGTCTATCATCTTCCATTTTCTCCCTAACCTTTCCATCTGCTCTGAAACTGAATTGCAGATAATATTATCTCCTCCAATTAGAATCTGAGCTCTGTAATATCAAGAACAAGTTTAATTTTCTATTTGCTTAACATAATGCTTTGCACATACTAAGTGCTTAATAATTTTTCCCTTTTCATTCTTGTCCTTTCTGGCAGCTGGTCCCTTTCCTGTTTCCATCTTTCTCTTGCAATTGATATCCTTCTTGTTCTTGTTTTTACTAGACTTTTGTATGAAAGAGTTCCAGTTTTTTTTTATTTAAAGAAAATGTATTGAAACATATCTTCCCCTTAGCTAAGAGGTGAGGGAATACTAGGGCAATATGTTGTATATAGTTGAGATGAGATCACCGTGGTGGGTGGTTTTTTGTTTGTTTTTCTTTGTTTCAAGATGGAGTGCTTTAATGTTGGGGGAAAAGATGGAGAGAAAGAGAGGGAAGAATATTTCCAGAAAACACTGATGCAAAAACAAAAATAAATTCTGTAAAAACATGACAGTAGCCTTGAATAGAGTGTAACTTACCCTAGGAATCACCTTGACTTCTCCAATCAGAATGGAGCCTCATCAAAGGATGTGGAGGAGGGAGAGGATATGTGATGTTTTTGGAAAGCATCTGATCAGATTCAGAAAGATGGGGAAAATGAATGCCCTTCTCTATATATAGGATGCTGCCAGATGGCAACTCAATTTGGTCTAGCCAGACAGAGATGCCTCTGGGTGCCAGCTCCCCAGTCTGAGGACATGTGCCTTCATTATTATCGAATCTTTTCTGTCTCTACCAACATTGGCTAGGGAATCCTTGGACCACATTGCTTCTCCTTTTATATGGAAGTTTTCCTGACTATAGGTCTTACTTTGCAGTAGTTTCAGTGGGAGAAACTTAAAGACTCCTTATCTATACTCTTAATCTCAACTTAGGTATGGGTTAATGGAAAAGATTAAGACCCAAGAATCCCAGGCTAAAAACATCATAACAGGAAATCATGTAGGAAGAAGAATAGGACAAAACCCAAAAATCAGAACAGGGCCCGACCTTTAAAGGAGGAGGGAACTGAAGCCTTCAGGCTTCAGTTGGTTAATGGCAGAGCCAGGACTAGAATTGAGATTTCTAGAGTCTAGATCACTGGTTTCTGTGTAACTCTGTGTCAAAGATTCCCTCTCATTGTGAATGACCCAGGTATACTCTGAGGAGCTTTTGCTACTCTAGGGCATTATCTTCACTTGGATTATCTGAGAATTTCAATATCTGATGATCTTTGGGCACTTATTTACCAATTCCCCTCACAAGCACATGTGTTTACAAGGCTTAAAGAATAAGCAGGTTTGTTGTAGGTCAAAAAATACTGTAAGCAGATAGACAAAAAGGAATCTCTAGAAATTAGTCATATGTATTACCAAGAAGCACTTGTACTCAGTGGCCAGTGCAGTTACAGTCCAGAATAAGTAGTATATATACCTCCTAGTAAAGATATCATATCCTCCTTTCTGACTGCATCCACTGTACCTGGTTACTGAGTTGGCAGTTCTTTTTAACTTTCAGCAGATAGTGCTTAATGTCCTCTCATGCTTACTAGAGGCCTGTTATAGCTTCTACTGGCCTGTAGCCCATCTTCTCCTTTTACTTTTTAATGTTTCAGATTATGTATTGACTACTTTCCCTAACAGGAAAGGAGGAGAATAATGATTCTGGTGCTCAAAACATTACTTAATAGATTAGGAGGATATTTTTTCTTTTGTCTTCTATGCCTAGAACTGAGATTTTATTATGCTTCCATCCCTTCCCCCAAAGCCTTGCCTTGTACTGACACTTCTCCAAGTATACCACACTTTCAGTCCCAGAATCCCTTGGATCTACATCATCCTTCCAGAAAACTACATGGTTTCCAACTCTTTTCATTTCTCTAAAGCCTTTTATGATCTCTGAGTCTAAAAGTTAATGAGAAAATATAAGGAAACAATAGAGAATTGATTAAAGAAATTCTGAAGTTTCTTCCCTATTTGTATGAGATAGGGTCCCTATCAAAGCTTGAGGTTGATACCAACTGCCCTCCAAGGGGAAATAACTTCTTGACTTCAAGTTTTGCTCAGATTTTAAGCCTGTCTTCAAAAACAAGACCCAATCTTATTTTCAGTGACATTCTGTTTGCATCTGTTCAGTGCAGTCAAAATGCTAGCCATCTTTAACTTACTTACTACCTATCTCCACAGCAGAGATCACAATTTCTAGTCAGCTTTTGGAGGAGCCATGATGGGGGATATTAACAATTTTCCTCATGTCTCATTCCAAAAAGACAAAACAGATCAACTGGGAAGAAGTGGCTTAGGCTGTGGCAAATTATCTAAAATAGAGGGGCAGACAGGAGGTTTAAAAAAAGTCAGAATGGAATAAAAAAAAAATTTAAAGAAAAAAAAGCAAAATAATCAGGAAGGCCGAACCGCTATCCCAAGAGAAAAAGAAAAAAGGAAAAAAGAAAGGAACAACAATTATAATAACATTAAGAATAATAACAAATGCTCATATAGCACTTGAAGTTTGCAAAGCATTCTGTAAGTATTTTGTTATCTTCACAATAGCCCTGGAAGTAGGTGCTAATTATCATAGTGAAACAGAAGATGTGGGAGAGAGATAGAGGAAGAAAGTAAAAAAAGAAGGGTAGAGGGAAATATGGAAAAATAGTAAGCTGGATGATAGCTGGGAGAGGGAGAGAGAAAGAGACCATAGAGTGAATGTGACAGCTTTTATCAAATTACTGTGGTTTTCAGTGCACACAGTGTGATATTACCATCGGCAAGGAAATCAGAGCAATCTCTTTTCTCTCTGACTAGATAATTTCACACACATTAACACACTGGAAATCAACCCAATAGGCACCAAATGCTGGCTCTTTTCATTCTTTTATTAAAAAATTCATTTGGCATTGCGATGCTGCTCATTTCTCTGCCTCAGGTATAAGAGAAAAGCTTGGTCTGCTCCCCTTCCCCAAAGGCCTGCTTTGCAGAGTGGGATTTTAACTTGTTCTTACCAAGAATTACTAACTACATGCCTGACAATAGACAGAGTTGGAAACACTGAACAAACAGATTTGTGGGCAGGGAAGGACACCTAATGGTTTACACTGTTGCAGAGGAAAGAGCAATGAATTTGGAATCAGTTGGAAGGCTTGGCTTCAGATCCTAGATCTGACTTATGTGTACTCTAGTTTCCTCATATGTGAAGTGAAAAGTTGGACTGAGTTATTTCTAAGTATTGTCTCCACTCTAAATTTTATGAAATCTGAAACACCAAGACAATGCTCTAGGCCAGGGATTCTCAAAGTGTGGCCTTATAACTTTTGTAATTCCTGAAACCTTTTCTTGGGATGCAGGAGGTCAACACTATTTTCACAGTAATACTGTGATGTATAGCTGCTAATGTGTAAACATCAATAGATATAGCCCACATAAACAAAAGCTCTTTGTGGTCCTCAATAATTTTAAGAATATAAAGGGTTCTAACACCAACATTTTGAGAATCACTATTTTTGTTTTTGTGAGTCTTGGAACTTGGGACCTTCTTTCTTTCTTTACCAGAAAGCTCCAGGGCTTTAGCTTCCTGAAACATTTTTTCTGGTTTCTTCATGCTCCTGTTTTATTATTAGTTATAGATACCCAACATAGTCTATAAAGAAGGGATAGTGTTCAATGTCCTATGACTTTTGATGAGCTTTCATAAAAGCATTTAATTTAGAACTGTAAGAGATCTTAGGGGTCACTTAGTCAATTTCTCTTATTTTGTATGAAACTAAAGGCCTTAAGAAGTCAATATCATATAGGTAACAATCTATAATTTCAACCTGATTTCAATTCTAATCCTTTTCTCTGTGATACATTAGTTCCTCATATAATAAGCACAACCAAAAAATAAAACTTCAGAAAGTATCATTAAGGATGATTCTGTTGTTGACTTATGACAAAAATTAACATACAAACATTTCAGTTTACATCATGACCAGGTACACATGAACAATACAATACAATACAAAGGGATACAGATGGCTGACACACAAAAAAAGCATCCCATCCTTGGAATTTGTTTTTAATTTTCCCTTTTGTTATAATCAACTTTGCAGCTACAATAGAAAGCATGGTTCCTCCATCCTTTCTCAAGAAGTTTGATATATGACTCATAGTCTTTCCCTCCATCCTTCCCCTACCCTCAAATACACTGGCCTCCCAGTTAATAAACCTTGTCAACTCCCATGTCTGATATTTTTACCCCAACTCACCCAGGCATAGAATACCTCTTTTGTCACTATTATAATAGTACTATCTGCAAGATTGTGAACTTGAAATTCTCCCTTTTATCATAACCTCTTGTTCTGTCACTCCCTCATTATTCCCAATTTTTTAAATTTAATTTTTAAAATTTACAAGCAATTATTTCCTCTTATATCTTCAGCACCATTTGAGGGAGGAAAAAAGAAAACAAAACTCTTGTAATATATATAATTAAGCAAAACAAATTTCCATATTGATCCTGCTTAAAAATGTTTTCTTGTGCTGAATTTTATCACTCAGGAAGTAGCGTACTTCATCATTAGTTCCCATGAATCAGGATGGATCATTACATTGATGAGATTTCTTAAGTCTTTCTAAGTTGTTTGTTTTAATAATGTTCTTATTGTATAATTATTTTCCTGGTTCTGTTCTCTTTACTCTGCATCACTTCATACAAGTTTTTCCAGGTTTCTCTGAAACTTGTCTCTTTCATCATTTTTTTTGAGATAATTCCATTACATTCATATATCATCATTTATTCAATTATTTCCCAACTGTACCCCTTAATTTCTAGATCTTTGCCATGCTAAAAAAAACTGCTATAAATATTTTTGTAAGGCATCATTTTTTTTCTTTCTTTTGTTTCTTTGCCTCTCTACCTTTTCTTCACATTTAGCATGACCACCAGCTTCCCTTAATCCTCCTATTCTTCCTGATTATCAAATCTGCATTACAAAATCCCAAAACTGAAAGGGATTTCAGTGACCATCTAGATGAATCTGAACTAACATCCCATTTGCAACATACCTGACAAAGTTTTTAACTTTGACCCATTGATTCTAATTTTTTCCTTGAGACCAAACAAAACTAGTATAATACAGTGTGGAATGAGAAAGAAAAGAAAATTTATAGTGGGATCTGAAAAATGGATGTCCCCAAGTACTTTTTCTATCCTACTCATGTGCTGCTGAATATCATTTAAAGAAGTCACACAACATTTCTGAATGAGTCCCTTGCAGATACATATATAGAGTCATGTCCTCCCTGCTATTTGAAAGTTCCTTTATTCTTCCCTGATTGGCACCTAGTCAAACTTCTTGCAATGGTAGTCCCACTTTTCAGATCCCCACTCTCCATACTAGAAGAACTTTCTCCTCTTTGCCTTCTCTACTTAGCAGGGTGCCTCATTTCCCATTTTAATGAGAACACTGAAGCAGATTGCTATTTTTCTCTTCTTTCTCATTCCACACTCCCAAACACTGCTTTGTTATTTTCTATTTGTTCCCTTTTTGAGTCTTCTCTGATGAAGAAGTGATTTTCCTCCTTTCCAAAGCCTCGATCCTACCCTCTTCTAACTTTTCTGTGAGTTGATCCCAACTCACTCTTTATTTGCATTTTTTATTTTTCTTTATTTTCTGTTGTTTACAAATATGCCTTGCTTTCACACTAAAAAAAGTCTTTATGTGATTCGGTCCCACCCTTAAAACTGTTAGGTTGTATCTTCTCCCTAGACAACAATCCTAGAAAAAGTCGTTTTCTCATTGATTCTGCTTCCTCATTATCACTTCACTTCCCTTGCAAGCTGAACTTTGATCCTACTCTCTCCAACATAATTAATGATATTTAAAAATAAGTTTTTATTAATCTTCTACTTTTTATATCATCATAGTTATACAAAATATATCTCCCTTTTTCCTTTCCAGAGAGACATCAAATATAACAAACTAATTTGAGAGAGAAAAAAATCAATGAGACTGATTGATACATTGAAAAGGTCCCAAAAGATGTGTGATGTGTAATTTCTGTGGACCTCTCACTTCTGCAAAAGGGGTGGAGATGTTCTTTGATATCTCTTTATTTGAGTACTGCTTAATCCTTATAGTTTGTTATATTCACTTTTGATTTTTTTGAGGTGTGGTTGTTCTCATTGTTAATTTTATTTTTTTTAGCTCTGCTTCACTCTGCATCAATTCATATAAATCTTTCCATGCTTCTCTGAATTCTTCACATTCATTATTTCTTATGTATTATTCCATTACATTAATGTACACAATGTGTTTATTCTCCAATTGATGGGCATCGACTTTGCTTCCAATTATTTTCTATCACAAAAAGTGCTTCTATAAATTTTTTGATGAATATGGGATTCCCCCTTCCACCTTTTTTTAAAAATTGTTTCCTTAGGTAATGGAGACTCTTGTTCAAAAAGCATGGACATTTTCAGTCCCTTTATTTGCATTTCAGCTCTCCAGCATATTAGACAACTATCTTCTTTTCGCATAGTTACTGTCCTAGTTTAGACCCTCATAATCTCTCTCTACATTATTGCAGTAACCTCTTAATCCTTCTCTTTTTTTTCTCCTCTCTGCAATTTAGCCTCCAAAGAGCTACCAAAGTAATTTTTTAAGGCACAGATCTGATTATATCACTTCAATACTCAAAAGATATTCAATGACTCCTGATCATTTCTAGAATAAAATGCAAACTCTCATGTCTGGTATTTAGCACAGTCCATAGTACAGTTCTAAACTACCTTTTGCAACTTTTTTCCCAAATGTTTTGCAAACATTATGGCATCATATAAATGTGCAGTTTTATTATATTATTTCTATTCATACAGTATAGATTTTAGTCAGCATTTCCCCAAAATTGGCATTCCATTTACTGTTTCCATGTGTTCATTCGCACCCAGAACTTATTTCTTCCCCATTACCATCTCTAATAACGATCAGCTTTGATGCTGAGTTCTACTGCTATGTCCTACTAGAAGCCTTTCCCAGTGCCCATAGCTATGAATGCTCTCTCCCTTCTCAAATTACCTTGTATTTATTTATCTGTATACATAGCATAAGCTCTGAGCAGAATGTAAATTCATTGGTGGCAAACACTGTTTCATTTCTGTCTTTAAATCCCTAGTTCTCTGCATATATTAGATTCTTAATAAATATTTGTTGAATTGAATGACAGGAAGGATATTGGCATTAGCCACAGCTGAAAATATTTGTGAAGTAGTTAGCAGAATGTCTGGCATGTATTAGGTATTTAACAATCATTCCTTCCTTCCTTCCTTCCTTCCTTCCTTCCTTCCTTCCTTCCTTCCTTCCTTCCTTCCTTCCTTCCTTCCTTCCTTCCTCCCTTCCTTCCTTCCTTCCTTCCTTTCCTTCTTCCTTCCTTTTTTGCTTCCTTCCCTTCTTCTTTCCTCCCTCCCTTCCCCTTTCTTTCTTACATTCCTTTCTTCCTTCTTTCTCTTCTTTTTAAAATTTTAAGATTGAATCTCTCTATCTATTTTGTCCAAATTTTATGTCCAATGGTTGCTATTCATAGACCTGATTCCCCCCTTTCCTATTCCTTTTCCTAGCTATACTGGTTTGCTTCTCAAGCAGAATTTAGTGCAGATATCTTATTATCATAGCCTACTATGGCTCAGAACTTCCAAGTTCAAGAGATCTGCCAGTTTTAGCCTTCTGGTTAATTGTAAATAGAAGTAAATACCACTACACCCAGCTTTTTCCATGTTGACAATGAATTATTAACAATAGCTCAAGTCAGACCATCCAAAGAATTCTCATTTCATGTATAAGTAACTGAACTATTTTCTTCACCTTTTTCATTAAAAAAATATTTTATTTGAAAAAACAGAATAAGAAAAAAAGAAAAACAAAGGAATACAAAATGAAATAAAACAAAACAAAAAGAACACTGGCATGTATCCAGCGGTATATCAAAGAAGATTCAAAATATATAACAAATTGCCATGTACATATATGTGTAAATATAAAATATGTAGCAAGAATTATATTCACAAATGCCCATTTTTTTCTTTACTCTCTTGTACATTATTCTTTTGTTATTTTCTTCTCTGTGCACCTTATTTACTTTATTCTTTTTTCCCCTTTTACCCCCCCCATCCCCAAGCAAGCTATAGTTAAGAAAAGATATATTTAAGTATACATATGTAGATATATAATTATATACATATATACACACACACATCTTTATTATCCCTGCTGACCCTTTGCTTTAATTATGCTCTTAACTTGCTTTGTAATTACTTAACCTCCCCTCACCTATGGATCTCTCTGTTGTTTTCTTCCCCTATCTTTTGCTTCTCCATCCATCCATCCTTCCCCCCCCCCCTTACTTTTTTAATAGATTTTGGAGGCTGCTATATCCTTCATAGTAGTGTTGCCTATTTAACTCATTCTTAATTTTCAGAATTAAGAGTCCTCCTCCCCCGCTAATGCCTCTGTATCTGTTCTTCTTCTGCACCTCATTTGTATAACATAATCACTATTTTTACTTTAACTCTGCCATGCTTTCTTTTGAGCTACCCTATTGTTGATGTGAATGTTAAACATATAATATACATACCCCATGGAAAAAAGAAAACATAAATAATTTGTCCATGATTAAACAGTTTATCCATGCTGAGTTACTTGAAACTGATCTTTTATATTCTCTCTTATAGGTTAAATGTTCTATTGAATTTGGGTTTGTTTGATACGAACTCCTGAAAATCTGCAAATTTGTTGAATGTCCATTTTTCTCATTCATTATTATAGATAATTTTGCTGGATATGACATTTTTGACTCCAGACCTAGTTCTTTTGATTGTTGGTAGATATGATTCTAGGACCTGTGGTCTTTTATTGCAACTGATAATAAGTCCTGTTCAATTCGATTTATAGAACCAGCATATTTGAATTTTTTCTTGTTTCTTGCAAACTTTTCTCTTTGATTTGGGAGTTTTGAAATTTGGCAATAATATTCCTGTGTGTTTTCCCCAAAAGATCTCATTGAGGGGGGTGATCAGTGGATTTTTTATTCCTACTTTCCTCTCATGTTCTATCACTCTAGAACAATTTTTTAGATTATTTCCTGCATTATTATCAAGGTTCTTTTTTTGGTCACAACTTTCAGGTAGTCCAATTATTCCTGTAATTTCTTTTCTTAATCTGGTTTCCAGATTTGTTATTTTTTATGTTTCTTATGTTCACATTCTGTCCTATTTTCTCATTCTTTAAAATATGTTTTGTTATTTCTTGATCTCTTGTAGCTTCAATGGTTTCCCTTTGCTTGATTCTAATTTTCAAAAAATTATATTTCATCTTTTTATATTTGTATCCTCTTTTCTATATTATAACTTTTTTTCCCATAATCTTTTTGTTTTTCTTGGATTTTTTTTTTCTGAAGCAATTGGGGTTAAGTGACTTGCCCAAGGTCACACAGCTAGGAAGTGTTAAGTGTTTGAGGCCAGATTTGAACTCAGATTTTCCTGACTTAAAGGTTGGGGTTCTATCCACTGTGCCACCTAGCTGCCCCCACTTGATGGTTTTTATTTTTATTTTTTCTCAGTATCTCTTATTTGATTTTTAAATTCTTTTTTGAGTTCTTCTATAACTTCTCTTTGGGCAGGGAGTTATTTCACATTACTCTTTGGGGTAGAAGTTTTTTTTTTTCTTCAGTGTGCTCCTCTGGAGATGAACCCTGGTCTTCTCTATTGCCATAGTAAGTTTCTATGGTGGGGTTCTTTTTATTTGCTGATTCATTTTTTTTTAAATAAGAGGTATTAGGGTAAGCACTTCTAATCCTGGGGTGGGAGAATGGTGCCTCAAGCTTCCCTTCAGCTCTCCACTCTGACTAGGAACTCCAAACCAAGAAATACACTCTCCTGAAAGTGCCTACAGCCAGCAATATCCCCGACCTGTTCTTCTGCATTCACAGGTATCCTGGTTCCTTTTTGCTTGGGGCTGTATCAGCACCACAGCTGAGCCTGGCATTCTCAATCATTTCATTCATTCTTGCTGGACTCAAACCTCAACTCCACAAATAGTCCAAGAGGTGAAAGTTTATGTGGTTCCTGCTGAAACTCAAGTCACATCTACATAGCCAAGAGTCCCCACTTGGTGTTTCTTCTGAGCTGGCTGGGAGGTATTTACACATCACAAGGATTAATTCTGGCTTGGAGTCTTCTGATCTTGTTGGGTTATAAGAGGAGGATCCCTGTTCTGCCCCGAATTTTCTTGATTTTTCGCCAATCTATGTTTGCTTTGAGGCATAAATTTGTTCTATATGTTGGGGAAATATGGAGAGCTTGAAACTTTCCAATCTACTCTGCCATCTTCCCAGAATCCTCTACAACTCACCTTCTTCTAAAGAATAATATGAGAAAATTTATAAGAAGCTTTCATTAAAATATAGCTAAATTATGCTTATAGTTTTTCCCTCACCTATTAATTTAGTAATACTGTCAAAATAGAGAATAAAGTTCCTCTTACTTGATCTGTTCTTAATGCAGTGATGCTGGCTCTCTGTAACCACCCTTCTCTCTTCTAGATATTATTCAACCATCTCTTTTATGCTTTGTTCTAGAATTTTCTCTGCAAAGTCAAGTTCACTGAAATAATTTGCAGACTTTATTCTCTTCCCCCACCTTTTTTTAAAAAAAAAATTAGTTTACTTTTTTCCAATATCGTGATACACATTGAGTTTTCCATGCTTCTTCAAATGTCAATGATAATAACTCAGTAATCACATTTGCTGCTTCATTTTAGGACTTGAGAATATAGTTCATTTAGTTCAGATGATAGGATACCACCAAGGGCAACTAGGTGCTTTCTTATTTTTTCTTACTTATTTTGAATATCAACTTTCCATGGAGATAAATCCTACTTATCCATCCTCTGAAATTTGCTTTTCTATGATCCAGAGTGAATGTCAGACTGCACCCAGATTTCTTCTTCTCTATCTCAAACTCCAGAAAGAAGTGGTCATTTCTTCTCAAGGGTTAGATAATCTCCATTCCAATAAGCAGCTCTTCCCAGTTATTGGGAATCAGATGTAGAATAGAACTTTTCCTTATTGATTTCTCCATTTGTTGAAAGATGAAATCACCACTAAAACAAATAAAGAGATTATTAGCTGCTTCTTTTTTCTGACAGAGAAAGCTCAAGTAAATATAAAGATAACTGATATCTCCTCATCATTACTAGATCTTTTTTCTGTGCCAGGCTTGTGATCTATTTCCCAGACTCATTATCTATTTTTCTCTTTCTCTTTAGATGGTCTGCAGCATAATTCATGACAAAATCATTTTTATTTCTCCCTCCATTGACCCCTACCCAAATATTCTGTCATGATTCCCCTTATCCCTGCCCAGGTTCCTGGATTTCCTCTTATAACTATAACTTCTTAATAAACAAGGCAATCTGACCTCCCCTCTACTTCACCTTTATCTTTCCTATTTCTATTGGCTAAAGTTTAACTACCCAGAATCATTATTCATTTGTGGATTTTATCCCATCAAATCAGTAGCATCTATGATATAAAATTTTTTTCTTTGCATTAAAATATCTAATTCCTCTGTTGTCATTGTTGTCATTTAAACTTTGGGCATTTGTGAATAAACACTTAAAGCCTTAGGTTTTACTACTTTATCTTTAGTTGGATTCTGTGTCCTTTAAACTTCTGCATAAGTATTCTTTATAGTATTTAAATCAAGGTTGAGAGATAGTCTTCTCTCTTCCCCATAATTTTTAGTTTTAAAGTTTTTTTAAAATTATATTTCCAAAACACTCAAAAATACATTTTCATCAGATCTTGTTAGTTGTACTGCATTTCTCTCCAGGAAACTCTCCTATAGTTAAAACCACAAGTCCACAAGGATAAATTCCATTCTAAGGAATTTCCTTCCCAAATTAATTTTTCTTTTATGTATCCCTTCCTTTTAACAGATAATGGCAAGAAAAATACAACTTATGTCCCATGGTCTTTGGTTTTCTGTCCAAGACTTTATAATCCTTGGCAATACTTTTGAAGTTCCTCCTGCAAGTGTCATTTGTACCAATGTGAATCACCAGAAATGGTACCATAGTTGTCATCTGGTTTGATAAATCCTGAAGAATTCTTATTTATATCATGGATTCATGTCCCAGGAAGCCAACAGAGCTCTATTGTTGTTATCAAGTCAATAAATAGTCTTAGTACCATTGAGTAGGGATTTTCCAATTACTGTGAGTCTTTTCTTCTTCCTTTGACCCTAACTGGTTGGGTTCTCACCCGATAGCTTCCAGGTAGCTCTTCTCTATGATTCTTGGAAAAAGAAGAAGTTTCTTCCTTCTCAGAGTAAACAGTTTCTTCCCCTTCAGTAAGATCCTTAAATTTGTTTTTAAGCTCTAATTTTATACTGTCATTTGCCTTCCCTATTTCTTTTATGTTAAACACTACTATTCTAATATCTTGACAAAGGTCATTCTTTCCCTTTTACATCCCAGGTATCCCTTTCCCCTTCCATTAAAGTCTTTCTTCTCTTCTCTTCTCTCTCTCTCTTTTAAAAGAAACATTTTACTTTTCCTCTTTTTCCATTAAAACCTTGCTTCCCTTTCCTTTAAAAGTTCTCCCAAGGAACCTGGCATTTGGAGATGAATTCTTCATCTCCACAAAGAGAGAGATCAACTCATACCTATGTTACACACTATTAGAATGATTATCTCATTTTCAGTTTAAGGAGCACTATAATAGTCCCTTATGTCCACATGATTCTGGCCTCTTTAGATTTAAGTGAAAAGTTTTAAGTTAAGTCGCTGTTTGCTCTGAGCCTCCAGTTAGAGAAATTTCTAATTTTTAGGCAGAGGTTGGGCTTTCTACCTAACTTTACAATCATAGTTTTATTAAATTAACTCCTAACAACTTGTTATTGAGGAAAAATTCAACTTATTTAAAATGTTTGAGTAATATAACACTAAATGCCCTGAGTTCATTTTTTCCCTAAAATATGTTGTCCTATTTATGAATGTTATATGTAGGTATGTGGTGAAGTCAATTCAGAGCAGTTCAGGAATAAATTTTCAGTGTGAGCATTTATATCTTGGAAATTTGCAAAAAAAAATAAATTGGAGTTTGATTTATTGTTTTGTTGATTTTCTAGACTAAGACAATGAAGGGGAAAATGTTAGTAATGCAGATGAAACTTAAAAGTATGTTGTAATTACTTTCCCCCCAGAGATCTGCTTGTTAAATATTTACAAGCACACTTCTGGTAATATACATCTATCTACCATTTTGATGTTAGCTATATCAATAGAACAGTTTTTCCTAGGATTATGGGAAGATGGTTTGCTCTTCTTTTCTTATATTACCATTTCTCCAAATTGTTTTTACTTTAGGCTGTTTCCTCTGACTTTTGGAAGATGGATTTATTTGGGGGACTCATAAGCTACAGTTTTTAGGATTAAGATTCACATAGTTCCTTCAACTTAAGGTTAATGCTCAGCTTGGTGGCATTGTGCATAAAGTTCTAGGCCTGGAGTTGTGAAGATTAATCTTCCTGAGTTCAAATCTGGGCCTCAACTGCTAACTAGCAGTGTGAAAGTGGGCAAGTCATTTAAGTCTATTTGCCTCAATTTCCTAATCTTTAAAAAAAGAAGAAAACGGCAAATCACTGCAGAATCTTTGCCAAGAAAAGTCCAAATAGAGTCATGAAGAGTTGGATACACCTGACTGAACAACAGTAACAATAGCAAAATGTTTCCCAAAGAGACCTTCCTTGTGAATTTGTGGGGATATTCTCCCAGACTCTAAATATGTATTTTAAAGCTATTAATATTTACATATATTCAATTTCATTCTATTAGATTACAAACCCCATGAATACATTAACTTTATTTTTATATTTTTCCTGAAACCTTGCATTGCACCTAAAAATTAATAAATGACTGTTGAATGAATACATGAACATATTCTATAATGCAATGGTTTATTTTGCTCAAAATTAAAGTGGTGACTTATCATTCTACTTTTAGAAGATATTTGCAATATGGAAATCTGAAGGGGGGAAATATGAGGAAGAACACATGGTCAAAGGTAAAAGGACAGGGGGGAAATGTGATTTGTAGTATGTTACCTGTCCAGGTGGAGGCTAGGTATGATTTTTTTCCTGTAACAGGTTAGAAAAGTGGTATGGAGAAATTATGGGGTGATGGACATTTCAACTTCTTCAAACATGTACTTGAAATCTCATTTGGCTAAAAGAAGAACATCTGAAAAATTTAAGATTTGCTGATAAATTCATCTTTTAGAAGGAAAATGTGATATTCCTTTTAGTCCTACAACTCAGCAAGACCAGGGCTAAATGAAGTAAGTGCCTGGGACAGAATCCATGGTGCTAAATGAACTGTCTTCTGATTAATAAAATGAGAGAATTCTAGTTCAGATGTAGGTAGGTCCTTGGAACACAGCTTAATAAACTGCTCCAGGAACTGGATGGACTAGTTGATGATTATGAAGGTCCAGTGATGGAAAGTGGTAGCATTCAATCAATATGTATTAGGCACCTACTATGTGCTAGACACTATGCTATTCACTGGAAAAAGAAGAAGCAGTGTAAAAAATAGGATTCAACTAATGAATTAATTCATATTTATTGAGCACCTACCATTGCCAGATATCAGGGTAAGTATTCAAACTAAACAAAAGAAATCTGGTTTAATTAATTGCACTCAATGGTTATTGTGGCATATTTAAGTTTTGAACCTATCCATATACCAGATGATTTCATCCAACTCACTCATTCTATTAGTTGAAAAACTTTCCCTGCTACTTTGTTAACTTCTATGTTATCTAAAGGGCAATAGACCATAGAAGAAGTGATGGATTTGTTCTGTCCAGAAAATGGAACTACTAGTTCCTATATATTTATAATTCTTTTATAGCAAGGAGGATGTTCTCAGACTGGAAAGGGTAGAACAAATATAGTTAAAAGGATATTTGAAAGACAAACTAGGAAAGGAAATAGAGTACTCACCATCTAAATTAATCCAAATGCCTCAGCCAAAATATATCCCTTCCCAAAATTAAAAAAAAACAACAACTTATAGTTATATTGACAATAAACTACTCAATATTTTTCTTAATAAATTGGGATGGGGCAAAAGACAGAGTTTGTTTAATCATCTGATTTTGAATGAACAAAATAAGAATTTTGATAACTCAGAATGGTGTATCTTACTGTCAATCCTGAACAAAAATTTAGAACAAATTATTGAAAAAATTATATGTGAAGGCATAGAAAAGTCAGTAGAGATCAGTATGGGCTCACTGGGAACAAATTATGGAATAAAAAGCACACTTTTAAGGAAGGATTATAAAACTGATAGAATAAGGGAATGTTGTAGATATAGTATAACTAGATTTCAGCAAGGCATCTGTCAAAATTTTTCATAATTTTTACTCCCCATCTGCCCTTTCTGTTCCTATTCCCAATTCTGCTGAAAGAAGTTACAGAATCACACAGACTGAATTTAATCTTATGTAATCTAACCTCAATAGGGCCTTTCTTATTGCATAGGACTACCTATCATTCACATCCTCAATAACTGTTCTAAATATCCTCTCTCCTCAGATCTCTAATTTCATTTCTACTTCCATCTTTCTCAAGAGATGAAACTTTTAACCTATCAGCCTCTTAACCTTTCCAAGGTACAAATTTTTAATACTGCCCCAATCCTAACATCACTCATCACTTTTGGGAACATAGCCTATTAATCACTTCACTTATCATTATTACTTTCTCTATTTACACATTTGATTTCCAATAGTAAAATTGTTCTTCTGAATTTCAGTCTCACATTATAAATTGCCTATTGAATACTTACACTCTATATCCCTTTAATATCTCAAATTTAGGAAAATCAACTGGGCTTAAATTTCATAGGTCTAGGATACTCCTGGATGACAACACTCTCTCTATTAATGCAGATTATCACCTTCTCTGTAACTTATAGTTTTAAGTGAATTACCTAGAATACTGAGGGTTTAAATTTGCAGTCAGGTCATTATGACTTTTAGGTCAGTTATCTACTTGGCACACCAAATTTCCTCTAATTTTAAACTTAACGTGTCCAAAACACAATTCATAATCTTCTGCATAACTCTGTCCTGTTTTTAAACTTCTCTATTTTTCTTGATATTATCACCATCTTCCCATTCACACAAAGTATGATTTTTGAACTGCCCTAAATTCTTCTCTGTCCCTCATCCTTGATGGACAATTACTTGTCAAACCTTATTAATTCTAGAGTTAATTCTACATGTACATTTCTCTTATCTGTCCCCCACTCTCTATTCAAATGGCTGTTACTTTTACCATTTTTCACTTGGTCAACTGAAAGTCTCCTTCATTTAACATTTATCTTCTAGACTTCTTCCATTATGCTCCAGGAACATTTTTGCCCTAAAAAGTTACTTCAATTTTGGAATTCATATCTTAAAAATATCCTTTGTCTCTAGGGACCCTCATTCTGATTTGGATAGTGGAGGGCTCCTCTCAGCCTTCCATTTAGGAAGGGGACTTAGATCATTCATTTTTTTGTTCCATTTCCTTCCTGGTTTTCATTTTCCCTTCAGACTACTGTACTACCCAGCCACATACTTTTCCTTTACACTCATCCCTGCTTTTCACTTCTCTTTTAAAAGTGTGTTGTCTTCTTTCATTATACTGTAAGCTTCTAGTGAACATGGACTGTCTTCTCTGTTTTTTTGGTATGTGTATCCTCAGTGGTCAGTACAGTGCCTGGCACATATTAGCCACTTATCAGATATTTACTGACCAATTTCTCGAAGACTTAGTTCAATTAATATCTTCTTAGTGAAGTCATTCTAAGAGTGACAAGATATAGTAGAAAGAATTCTGGAATTGGAGTCCAGAAGGCCTGTGCCTAAATCTTATTTCAGACTGTGAGACAATGCAAATCACTTATCCTTTTTGGGACTCAATTGCACTACGTAAAATGAAAGGGATACACTCAATGATCTCCAACATCCCCTTAATTCTAATATTATGATCTCCATCCCTAATTATCTTTTCTCTTCCTTCAAATTACCTTATCTAATTATCTGTATTGTACTTCTTTCTCTAATAAAATATAAGATCCTAGAGAGAATGGACTTTTTATTTTATTTTTATATGCTTAGTCAAGCTCAGGGTCTTGTGCAAAACCAGATCATAAGTGTCTGTTCATTTGAACTGAATCTATCTACTGGCTTTTCTCCTGCTGTCTAGAAACATGCTGAGATTTCTCGATCCTCAAGAAACTTTCCCTTAATGCAGTCATGACCTCAAATTGTTGTCTTCTATTTTTTTTCCCATTCATTGCCAAATTCCTAACATGAGGAATCTGTACTAGCTGCTTCTTTTCCACCCTCATTCACTTCTTAGCCCATAGCAATCTGCTTTCTTACTTCATTATTCTACTTAAACTACCTACTTAAAGTCCACCAATGACATCTTAAGTGTTTAACCCAATGGTCTTTTCTTATTCCACATGCTCTCCAAATTTTCTGCAGCATTTAGCATTGTTGGTCACCTTCTTACTCTCTCCTCCACTGGCTTCCACAGGACAGTATTCTGTCCTGGTTCTTCTACTCATCTACTCAATCTTTCTCAATCAAGCTCATTATTTCTTACTGAGTGTGAGTGTCTGCCAAGATATCCTAGATCTCTCCCTCTCTTTCTGTCTTCCTTTCTTTCTTCCTCTCTTCTTCCCTTTCTCTTTCCATATACAAAAACACATATATATGTATGTATGTAAATACATATAACTATTATGATATGTATATATATGAAACAGATTATAAGTATGCATACCTAAATATTAGTATATGTATACTTAAATATGCACACATATATGTATATATACTTAAATATATATGCATATGTACACATATCTAAATGTATATACATATATATGTATTTGTAAATACATAGAAACATAGAGATATAAAAACAGATACATCTCTTTACATATTGTCTCATTCTTTGATTTCGCATCTCTTGTGTGTTGAATGATCACATAACATGGTTGATTCTCAAATCTATCTATTCAGCCCCAATCTTTCCATTGAACTCTAGGTCTATATTTTTAGTTGTTTGATGTATATCTATACTAGGATATTCTACTTGCACTTCAAATGTAATATGTTCAAAATAGAATTTGTCAGTTTCCCTTCTAAGCCTCCATATTTCTGCTGATGGCCTTCATGAACTTCCAGGCTTGACACTTTAGAATCATCTTTTATTTTTTCTTCTCTTACCCTACCCATTAAATCAGTTGACAAATCAGTCAGTCAATAAGCTTTTATTAAGCATCTACTAGGTACTAGGCCTTATGGCAGGAGCTGGTGATACAGAGATTAAAAATTAAATAGTCCCTGCTTTTATGTTCTGGCAGAGAAGCCAATTTGGATGTATAGAAATATATACAGAAAAAAATCCAATATAAATACAAAGTTGTTAGGGAGGGAGGTTACTAGCAGTTTGGGGGATTAGCAAAGTTGTCCTATAGAATACAATACTCCAACTGACTTTTGAAGAAAATTAAGGATTTGATGAGGTGGAGAAGAGGAGAAAATATATTCCCAGCATTAAGGATGGTGAATGCAAAGGCCTGGAGATGGGAGACAGAGTTCTATATGTGAGAAACAAAAAGGAGACCAGCTTAGCTTGATTGTAGCATGTAGGAGGGAGGATTACTTATAATGAGATTCTAGTTCAGATACTGATCATTTCCTGATTAGACCACTGTCTTTTGATACTCTGATAATGCATCAATCTATCATTTTTTGGATTATTCTCTCTAATGATATGGATCACAACCCATCTTCATTTTATTTGGTTTGTATCTGGTCTATGCCCTCCCAAAATCCAACACAGGCAGTCCAGCCTACATGCTGAGACTCTTCCATATTTCTTCCCATTGCCCATTTACTAGGGAAGGTTGTTGGATCTTCTTTGAGTAGTTCTAACTTTCACTACGTAGCCAAACTATCTCCATTTCTGAGCATACATAATTTTAATATATTTTTTATCTTACTTTAAAATTTTTTTAAATGGCTATTTTTTCACTTTTAAAATATTTTCAGTTACATGTATAACAACAAATTTTTGTTATACTTTTATATATAAGAGTTACAGCTATATTTATTTATAAATTTATAATTTATTTATAATCATATATAAATCATATATTTTATATATAATTAATACACACACACACACACATATATATATATATTTTTGGCATATTTCCACTTGAATCATGTTAGGAGAGAAAAATCAGAACTAAAGGAAAAACTATGAGGAAAAAAAAAAGAAAAAAAGAGAGAGAACATAGCATGTGTTAATTTACATTCAGTTTCCATAGTTCTCTCTCTGGATGTGAATGGCATTTTGCATCCAAAGTTTATTGGGATTACCTTGGATCATTGAACCATTCAAAAGAACCAAGTCTATCATAGATGATCATCTCACAAGTTTGCTATTGCTGTGTACCATGTTTTCCTGGTTCTGCTTGTTTCACTGA
This sequence comes from Antechinus flavipes, assembly GCF_016432865.1. Classification (NCBI taxonomy): domain Eukaryota; kingdom Metazoa; phylum Chordata; class Mammalia; order Dasyuromorphia; family Dasyuridae; genus Antechinus; species Antechinus flavipes. The sequence goes on from NC_067400.1 coordinate 467,381,605, forward strand.
GTATAAGTTCATGTAAATCTTTCCAGGCCTTTCTAAAATTGGTTGGATTATCATTTTTGATAGAACAATAATATTCCATTGCTTTCATATACCACAATATAACATCCACTCATTTTCCAATTCTTTGCTATCAGAAAATGAGCTGGAACATTAACAGATCCAGTAATGGCACTGCTGGATCAAAAGAATCCATGCCTTTTGGGCATAATTCCAAATTGCTCTTCAGGATGGTTGGATCATTTCACAACTTCATCAACAATGCATTTAGTGTCCCAGTTTTCCCACATCCCCTCCAACATTTATCATTAACTTCCCTTTTAATCTTGTTTCTGTTGGTTTTGTTTGTGCAAAAAACCTTTTGATTTAATGTAATCAAAGTTGTCTGTTTTGCCTTTCATAATATTCTCTAATTCTTTTTTGACCATAAATTCCTCCCTTCTCCAAAAATCTGATAGGTAAATTATCCCTTGTTCTAATTTCTTTATGAAATCATCCTTTGTGCCTAAATCATGTATCCATTTTGACTTTATGTTGGTATGTAGTGTGAAACTGTATCCAGTTTCTGACATATTATTTTCCAGTTTTCCCAGCAATTTTTGTCAATTAGTGAGCTTTTATTCTAGAAGCTAGAATTTGAGAGCTTATCAAATACTAGATTGCTATAGGCCTTGATTATTGTGTAATGTGTATCTAATCTATTCCACCAATCCACCACTCTATTTCTTAGCCACTACCAATGTTTTTGATTACTGCTGCTTTATAATATAGTTTAGGTTTGGTACTGCTAAACCACCATCCTTTTTTTTTTTTTTTTCCATTAATTCTCTTGATATTCTTGACCTTCTTCCACATGAATTTTGTTATTTTTTCTAGTTCTATAAAATAGTGTTTTGGCAGTTTGGTGTGGCACTGAACAAGTAGACCAATTTAAGAATTGTCATTTTTATTATACTAGCTCAGCCTAGTAATGAACAATTGATATTTTTCCAATTGTTTAGGTCATCTGATGTTATTTGTGTAAAAAAGTGTTTTGTAATTGTGTTCATATAGTTCTTGGGTTTGTCTTGACAGATAGACCCCCAAGTATTTTATTTTGTCAACAATAATTTTAAATGGAATTTTTCTATCTCTTGCTGATGGGCTTTGTCAGTAATATATATAGATGCTGATGATGTGAATGGGTTTATTTTATATACTACAGCTTTGCTAAAGCTGTGAATTGTTTCCTGTAGATTTTTGAATGATTTTCTAGAATTCTCCAACTATATCATTATGTCATCTACAAAGAGTGATAGTTGTATTTCCTCATAGCCTATTCGAATTCCTTTAATTTCTTTTTCTTTTTTTATTGCTAAAGCTAACATTTCTGGTACAATGTTGAATAGCAGTGTTGCTAATGGGAATCCTTATTTCATCCCTGATTTTATGGGAAATGTGTCCAACTTCTCTCCATTATAAATCATGTTTGTTGTAGGTTTTAGATAGATACTGTTTATTATTTTAAGGAAAGCTCCTTTTATCCCTATGCTTTCTAGTGTTTTTAATAGGAGTGGGTGCTGTATTTTGTCAAAAGTTTTTTTGCATCTATCGAGATTGTCATATGATATCTGTTGGTTTTGTTATTGATATAGTCAATTATAGTAATAGTTTTCCTGATATTGAACCAGATCTGCATTCCTGGTATAAATTCCACTTGGTCATAGTGTATTATTCTACTGATAAGTTGCTGTAATCTCTTTGGTAACATTTTATTAAAAATTTTACATCAATATTCATTAGGGAGATTGTGTAATTCTCTTTCTCTGTTTTGGCCCTTCCTAGTTTAAGTATCAATGCCATATTTGTGTTATAGGGGGAATTTGGCACTACTCCTTCTTTACTTACTTTTCCAAATAGTTTATATAGCATTGGAATTTATTATTCTTTAAATGTTTTGTAGAATTCACTTGTGAATCCATCTGGCCCTTCAGATTTTTTTCTTAGGGAGTTCATTAACGGATTGTTCAATTTCTTTTTCTGAAATGGGACTAATTTTGGTTAACCTGGGCAATTTATATTTTTGTAAATATCCATCCATACATATATTATCAGACTTGCTGCCATATAATTGGGCAAAATAGCTTCTAATTATTGCTTTAATTTCTTTTTCATTGGTGGTATGTTCACTCCTTTCATTTTTGATGCTGGTTATTTGTTTTGTCTTGTTTTTTCTTTCTTTTTTATGATCAAATTAACCAAAGATTTCTCTATTTTGGTAGTTTTTTCATAAAACCAAGTGTTATTTTTGTTTATTAGTTCATAGTTTTCTTAGTCTCTATTTTATTTATCTCTACTTTGAATTTCAAATGTTGTAATTTGGTATTTTTGGAGGTGTTTAATTGGTTCTTGTTCTAGCTTTTTCAGTTGTGTTCCTAATTCATTGAGCTCTTCTTTCTACATCTTATTTATGTAGCTATTAAGAGATATAAAATTTCCTCTAAGAACTGCTTTGGCTGCATTTCATAGGTTTTGATATGTTCTCATTATTGTGATTTTCTTGGATGAAATTAGGTATTGTTTTTCTAATTTGTTGTTTGATCCATTCATTCTTCAGAATTAGATTATTTAATTTTCAATTGGCTTTTAGTCTATCTTTCCTTGACCCTATATTGAATATAGTTTTTATTGTGGTCTGAAAAGGAAGCATTTATATTTCTGCCTTTTTGCATTTGATTGTGAGGTTTTTGTGCCCTAATATATGGTAGGGGCCATGTACTGCTGAAGAAAAAGATGCATTTCTTTCTGTCAATGTTCATTTTTTTCCCCAGACATCTATCATATCTAAGTTTTCTAGGATCCTTTTACCCTCCTTAGTTTCTTTCTTGTTTATTTTGTTCTCTTGTTCTAAAATATAAGGACAGTTTTCCTTGACAATTTCTTGAAAGATGATATCTAGGCTTTTTTTGTCATGGTTTTCAAGGTCCAATAATTTTAAAATGATCTCTCCTGTATCTATTTTTCAGGTCAGTTTTTTTTTTTCCAATGAGATATTTCACATTGTTTTCTATTTTTAAATTCCTTTGTTTTTTATTGTTTCACGATTTCTCATAAAGTCATTAGTTTCTGTTTTTTAATTCTAATTTTTAAGGAATCATTTTCTTCAAAGAGCTTTTGCATGTCCTTTTTCATTTGTTCAATTCTATTTTGAGGGAGGTTTTGTTTTCCCTCAGTGGATTTTTTTCCCCTCATTTGTCCTATTCTACTTTTTTTTTTTTTTTTTTTTTTTTTTTTTTTTTTTTTTTTGCTAAGGCAATTGGAATTTAGTGATTTGCCCAGAGTTACACAGATAGGAAGTGTTAAGTGTCTGAGGCCAATTTGAACTCAGGTCCTCCTAACTTCAAAGCTGGTGCTTTCTCCATTGCACCACCTAGATACCGCTGTCCTCTTCTACTCTTTAAGGAGATTTTTCTTCAGCAAATTTTTATGCCTCTCTTTCCCTTTGGACAATTATGCTTTCTAAGGCATTCTTCTCATTGGCCTTTCATTCCCTTTACCTATTTGTCCTAGTCTGTTTTTTAAAAGTATTATTTTCTTCAGTATTTTTTGTGTCTTCTTTATGAAGGTGTTGCCTTTTTTAACATGATTTTCTTGCATCATTCTCATTTATTTTCCTAATTTTCCCTCTACCTCTTTTACTTGATTTTCAAAATGTTGTTGAGCTCTTCCAGGGTTTGAGAACAATTCATGTTTTTCTTGGAGGCTTTGGATGTAAGAACTCTGACTTTGTTGTCTTCTTAGTGTACTTTTTGATCTTTCTTGTCACCATAGTAACTTTCTATTGTCAGAACCATTTTTTAAAAATTCATTTTCCCAGCCTATTATTTTACGTTGAACATTTTGTTAAAGTGGGGCTTTGCTTTCAAGGTAGAGAGTGTATAGTCTCAAGCTTCAGGGGCATTGACTTTGTTTTCAGTTTTGTGCTTCACAAAAAGTGGTGCCATGAATATTTTGCTGTATATGGGAATTTCTTCTTCTTTTTTATATATTCTATGTTATTACTCTTGTGCAATTCTTCATTGATAATTGGAAGCAAGCTTTGTTCATACCTGCTGTGAACCTGTCCATTTCTCTTTGGTTGGTTTCCAGCTTGAATTCTTCCCTAACTTCTTTTATTCTAGTGCCTTTCCTCTATAAATTATTCCTTATTTTTGCTGTATGTAGTTTGCTTTGTACATATTTATTTGCTTGATGCCTTTCTTGATTAGATTGTGAAGTCTTTGAGGGTAAAGATTGCTTTTGCTTCTTTGTGTATTCTCAGTGCTTAGCACAATGCCTGGTACAATGTAGGCATTTAATAAATGTTTATTAATTGATTGCTTAATTAGAGGTGGACATCTAGAGGAGGTTATGAACAGAATTGAAGGAATGAATTGGAGATGACAAAGATGTAGCCAGTCAGCAATGTTTGGAAGAGAAGAAACAAAGAAAGGAAGGTATATGATGCTCAGGAATGCTGCTTCCCTCAAGCTAGGCAGCACTTGGAGAGATGGTACAGTCATGCTCCAAAGGAACCTAGCTCCATTATACTCATGTAGAAGAGAATTTAAGCAAAGGAACATTAGTGTCAGGAATTATCAGGGGTCTAGCATTTCTAGACAATATTCTTAGGGGCTGAGATAAAGCAGATTAGCTGCATTGAGAACTGGAAATAAAAAGGAAAAAATCATTTATTAAATGCTTACTTGATGCTAGGCACTATGCTTTAAAATGTTATTTCACCTACAATCTTAGAAGATTAAATGCTATCATAATCCTATTTTACAGTTGGGCAAACTGAGGCAGAAAGAACTTAAGTGACTTGTTCAGAGAAGCATAGCTAATAAGTGTCCAAGGAGGTCTAACTCTAAGCCTGGCACTCTATCTACTGTATGATATAGCTGAATTGGTAGGAGCTTAGAAGACCTCAGCAGCTAGTAATCCCCTGACAGGTAATGCATTTTTCTCCCTGTTAAAACTAGAGGAAATGATTTGGGTAGAAGAATTTGAACTATATTTTTTCTTAAACTCATGGACTCCAACATGACTATATTCTGTTTTGAGACTGCCTAGGTTTTAGAGCTCTGCTATGCATACCATATGGCAGTTGATTTAATATAATTATTCCTTTGGCTTCATTGATCATGAATAGACTCCTATAGAATCATATATGTTATCATCTCTGTTTTGCCCTATAAATATGATTAAAATACACTGAAAGCTAGTAGAGTAGGGAAGAAGATGTATAGGTAGATGATATCCTGCAAAGACCTGGAGTCAGGAGAACCCATGTTCAAATTTGGTTTCATACAATTACTAGGTATGATCCTGAACAAGTCACTTATCCCTGTTTGTCTCAGTTTCCTCATCTATAAAATAATCAGGACAATGAAATAGCAAATCACTTTAATAGTTTCTTTGGCCAAAAAAAAAAAAAAAACCCTAAATAGGAACATGAAGAGTCAGACCTGACTGAGCAGGGAAGACAGTATAGTCTCTCAGTGGGTAGGGGCAATGCCAGGAGACTAACTGAAGAATCACTGCAAATTTTCCCTTACTTAAGGCAACAAACACTGCTAGTTAAAAAGAGTAGAGCTAAGAGACAAAGAAAGTAAGACCCCTGAAAACTAGAGAAATCTGGGTGAGATAGATAATAACTGTGAGGAGTGAACCAGCCTGCCTGTGTCTGGTCCTCACTATTGACTGAGATCAAACAAATAGCCAATAATCCAATACAACCCAGTACAAATTCAGGCATAAAACATGTCATTTTCCCATACTGTACACTTTTACTGGCTCTCTACCATACCTGAAATTTTCTCCATCTTGTCTTCTATCTTCTCACTTTCCTCAATTTCTTCAAATTAGCTAAACTACCTTCTACAAAAAAGCTTTTCTTTGTCATCCTTAAAAGTTAATATTCCTCCTTTGATATTATATCCAGTTTATTTTGTATGTACTTGTAATATAAATGTTTTCATGTTGTTTCCCTCAATAGACAGTGAGCTCATGAAGGAAAACAATAACCTTTTTTTGGTATCCATTCCTCTTACACAGTGCCTTGCACAACATATAGTAGGTATTTAATAAATGTTTGTTCACCTCAATATAAGCATCATCTATTAATGAACACTGGGAGTATGCTATTTTTAACCTTTGTGTACTTATCATTATGGATAGGAGTTGGAAAGGGATTCTAGAGAAGAAACTACCTGTGTATTCACAGTTAGTAATGCCAGGCTCATTGTAAGCATTTAATAAAATTTTAGCTAATTCTATGTATTTAATGCATTAAGTAGAAACTCAGAGGGTAGAAATTGGAATAGACTCACTGACATTAAGCCTTGGGATTCTTTGGAATTAAAAAAATAAGACTTAGCAGGTTTCTAAATTGTCTTTATGCCATTTTTGATCATGAATTATTGTTGTTGTTCAGTTGTTTTAGATTCTTTATGACCCTATTTGGCATTTTCTTGGAAAAAGTACTGGAAACATTTACTATTTCCTTCTCTAGCTCATTTTACAGATGAGGAAATTGAGGAAAATGTGGTTAAATGATTTCCCTAGTAGTAACACAACTAGTAAGTGTCTGAGGTCAGATCTGAACTCAGGAAGATGAGGCATCTAGCTGCCCTTTGTTCATGGATACTGTGCTGGAATGAATGCTTCTCTTTGGAAACAGCCTTGAAGATAATTATAATTTACCATCATAGGATGGTAATTTATATTTACCATATAGAACTAGAACAGTCTTTAGAGATCATCCAATCCAACCGCTTTATTTTGCAGATGAGGAAACTGAAGCTGAGAAAGATTATTATGTATTATGGTAAAGTGCCTTGAAAATTTTAAAATGCTATATAAATGCATCATCACCATCACTACCACCACCACCACCATCACCATTATCATCATCACCATCTTCATCACACTTGTACAAGGTTATCCATAATAGCTGATCTGAGATTTGAATCCAGGTCCTCTGACTTTAAAATCTAACACTTTTTTCATTGTATTCTCCTTTTTTACTTTTTTGAACTTGCCCTCCCATGGAAAAAGAAAAATAGATTAATATTAGAAATGACTCACCTGGGAGAAATCCTCATTACTTCTCAGCAAGCTATCATGGAGGTCAGTCAGTACTAGGTGAAGTATCCTAACTCAAGGTCTATTTGGAGGATCTTCTAGTACTACACAATAGGCTTCACTCCTTTCCTCCTTCCTAATAAATTACAAATATTTCCTTCAATATATGCATTCATCAAGTCTTGGATTTGAAGCTTCGATGCCATTAACTGTGTGACCTTAGATGGATCTTATCACTTCTGGGAACTCCACAATCCTCATCTATAAAATAAGGGTATTAGCTTTATCTTCTAAATCCAATTATAGTCCTATAATGGGAAAAGGCACTAGATCTGTGACCTTATTGGTGATATAGGGTCACATGAAGAAATTCCCTTTACTGATGTAGATTAGTACCTTTTTGGCATCCTATAGTCCTGAAGAAGTAGGCACTGAGGAATTAAGTACTTGCTCACAACTGCAATGTGTCAGAGATGAGACTAAAAATCAAATCTTTCTGGTAGACAGCTAGATGGCATAGCAGATAGAGTGCTGGTGTTGGAACCTGTAAGAAATGAGCTCATTTTATTTTACCTCAAACACTTAATAGCTCCATGATCCTGACAAAATAATTTTATCTCTCTGAGCTTCTCTTTCTTCATCAATAAAATGGGGATAACAATAGAGCTTACACTGAAAGGTTGTGGTGAAGATCAAATGAGGTAATATATAGTAAAAGCTTTGAAAATCTTAAAGAATTGTATAAATGTTAGCATTATGGTGATGATGGTCTGAGACCAGTTCTCTCCTTCCTATATTAGTGGGTTCAAATTCAAATAGAAACTGATTCTTTCGGGTGCATATTGACTTTAAACACCCCCCCCACAAATTAACATTATTTAAATTTTTATTTTTCCATTATTTATTATTAAATATAAATAATTAAATTTTCATGTTTCTGTTATTGTTCAGTAATTTCAGACATGTCTGAGTTTTTGCAACCCCATTTGGGGTTTTCTTGGCAAAGATCCTGGAGTGGTTTGCCATTTTCTTCTTCAGCTCATTTTAAAAATTAGGAAACTGAGGCAATCAGGGTTCGTGATCTGCCCAGGATCATACAGTTAATAAGTGCCTGAGGTTATATTTTAACTCAGGAAAATGAATGTGACTTTATACCTAACCCACTATTCACTGTGTCACCTCGCTGCCCTATAATTGAATTAAATAAAAATAAATATAAGCATATTATGGCTATGTATCTATAAATATATAAACAAGTATAGAAAGCAAAAATAAATGTAATTACTTAATATCATTTAATATTAAACCCAAAATACATTAATATTAATAATCAATGTAATTTCTCATTTCATTCATATTAATTTTGTAAAACATTGATCAATTACATTTCAGTCTGATTTGGGAGTGTCACTGATATATATCTATTATATACCTTTGCCTACATTATGCAGTCTTATCATTCAAACATCTACCATGTGACTTCTGCCCCTCCCCTTTTCCTCCCACCATCATTTGTCCCAGGAAATCTAGGACACCTGTCCAAAAAGGATGGAAGGTAGATTTCGAACTACTTTGGAGTCCTTTGGCCACCTCCTTCTCCATGAAAGGCAATTGATCCCAAACCAGACTGATGTATTTGTTTACAGTGCCATTAGCAGAGTGAACGGTTAGTTCCAGGGCCCAAGAGCTCATTAAAATGAACAGACACAAGATCAATGGGGTTTCAGCTAGGCTTCTGCTGATTGCCACATACCGAAGCTGCTGCCTCCCTCTCCTTTTCTCCCTCTGCACAGCCATCTCATCTTTTTTCCCCCCTATTTACCAGGACATTAAAAGAACACAGAGGTTACATTAGCTTCTCCAAGAGCACTGCCTCAGCCCAGCAGGTCTCTGAAAACTGGGCTGGAGCTTCCTTTTGAAGGGATGAATCTCTGCCTTCAATCCCTTCATAAACAATTTAAGATGAATGAGGGAATAAAAATCAGCCCTAGTGCAGTGAAGCCAGATGCATTATTTCTCTCTGCCCTTTCTTTGGGCAGGACTGCAAAAGGAAACTTTTTAACAGTCTCCTTGCTCTTCAATATAAACGATCCTTCCGGGGCCCGAGTTCAGCTTGCCAGGATGCTTATTTACCTTGGTTTTGACCATCTCTTTTACTTCCTAACCTTGGTTTTCTAGCTGGGCAGAAACACAGCAGGAAGTAGGAATTTTTATACCATGGAGCAAAAAGCAGGAAAGGCATCTGCAAATAGGATGGGACTCTGTGTGTGTGTGTGTCTTATATGTATGTGAGTGTGTGTTCATAAATATATGAGTATATGTTTTGTGTGTGTATATATTTTTGAGTATATGTAAATGTGTATATATATATATATATGTGTGTGTGTATGTGCATGTTAGTATATGTGTATATGTGAGTGTATATATGTATGTGAGTGTGTATAAGTATGTACATATATAGGTACATTTATATGTATGTGTATATATGAGCATGTTTATGTGTATATGTAGCATGAGGATATGTATGTATATATTTATATGCATGTGTATATGTACTGAGTTTGTGCATGTATACATGTGAATGTGTGTATGAGTATGTATATACGTGTAAGAGTGTATTTGTGTATATGTGACCATTTGTATATATATGTGTCTGTGTGTGTACATGTGTATATGTATATTTGTATATAAGTGAGTATGTAAATGTGTACAGATGAGTGTATGTGTATAAATGTGTGCATGTATATATATGCATTTGTATGTTTGTATATGTGTGAATGTATATATGTGCTTGCATGTATATGTATATAGTATGTGTGCATGTGCATGTAGGTATGTGCATGTGAGTGTTGTGAGCATGAGTGTGTATATGTGTGTAAGTGTATTTGCATATATGTGCATATGAGTATGCATGTATTGTATGTTCATGAGAATTTATATGCATATAAGTGTATATGTGTATAATTGTGCATTTTGTGTATGTGTATATATGTATAAATGTATTTTTGTTTATGTGTACATATGTGTAAGAGTGTATTTGTATGTATGTATATACAAGAATGGATATGTGTACGTGTGTATATATGTGTGTGTGTGAGTGGGTATATGTGTGTAAGAGTGTGTCTATGTATGTGTATATATGTGAGTTTGTGTATCTGGGTGTACATATGTAAATGTGTGTGTGTGTGTGTGCAGGGAGACAAATACTAAGGACAAGCCATTCATTATTTGAAGGTAGGGAGGAGGCAGCAAGTTTCTGAGTTTTCTTGACTCTTACCTTTGCCATATATCACACTAGTGATAGTTATAATTTAAATAGAGATATTTATGTATATGGATATAATAACATATCTATATAATATATTTTATTAACTACTTTATGAACAGTAACATTGAAGGGGAGCTTGGTGGGCTAGTAGAGAAAACCCTGGTTCCAGACACTGGCTACACAACTCTGGGCAAGTCTCTTAACCTCTCTTTGCCTCAGTTTTCTCAATTGTAAAATGGGGACAATCATAACACCCACCTCCCAGAAATGTTGTGAAAATCACGAGATAATAACTGTGAAAGCATTTAGCATAATGCTTGGAGCAACATAGTTGTGCTATATAAATGTTATTATTATAATAATGGATACTTCTTAACAATTTTATAGTTTACAATTACTGTAATATGTTTCATATTGTATATATTATTTTATTTTATATTCATATATAATCTTATTAATAAAGTATATTACTGTTATCTCATCTGTTCCCCACAATGTAGGCAGTGGACACATTCCCTGACCTCCAATAAAATGTAAACATCTATTTTGAATTTGTTCTTATATCTGATGACACACAGACTACCCACCTTTGAACTCATCCCAAACCCCAGAACAGTGCCCTAAGCAAAGCTGGTATTTTTCCAGCGCTTAGCACATGGTGGATGCTTCCTAAATATTTATTGGTTGATTAATAACTATTGAAGTGCATTTCCATTTTCCAAATGAAGAAACAGAGGTCAAAGGAATTGCCAATCATCCAGCATGTAGGTGGCCTCTTATGTGAGAGACCTATATTAGCTTTCTACCATTACTTTCCAGTTCCCCAAGTCCATGCCACTGAGGAGGCAGCTAGGTGGTGCAGTCGATAGAGACCCAGGTTTGGAATCAGGAAATCTCATCTCCCTGAATTCAAATCCAGCCTCAGACACTTACTAGTTGTGGGATCCTGGGTAAGGCCCTCAACCCTGTTTGCCTCAGTTCTTCATCTGTAAAATAGGCGCACAATGGAAAAGGAAATGGCAAACTGCCATCTTTGGAAAAAAAAAAAAAACCCAAACCAAACCAAACCAAAAAAACCCCAAAAAACAAAAAGGGGTCATGAAGAACAATAGCAAAACTGCTCCTGAAGCTAACACACTGTCTTCAGTTCTCCCTTCCTCATTTACATTGGAAGGCACTCAGAGTGAATGCAGCTCTGGACATTTTAATTCACATGCAGATGAACTTGTCTCCAATAATATCTGTAGATCTTCACATGTAATTAGCAATTTTAATCCTGGGCTCTCCCCTTCAGAGGCTTGGTTATATTTAAAGGAGAATGTGACAGCTCCCAGTCAGCCTCAATCTAGAATGATATGTTCCCTCTCCCTGGGAAGCAATCGTTCTTTTCTTTTCCTCTCTTTCTTTCTCTTCCTTTCCTTCCTTCCTTCCTTCCTTCCTTCCTTCCTTCCTTCCTTCCTTCCTTCCTTCCTTCCTTCCTTCCTTCCTTTCTTTATCTCTTTCTCTCTCTTCTTTCTTTTTCTCTCTCTTTCGTTTTCTTTCTTTCTTTGTTTCTTCCTTCCTTCCTTCTTTTATCTCGTTCTCTTTCTTTCTTTCTTTCTTTCTTTCTTTCTTTCTTTCTCTCTCTCTCTTTTTCTTTCTTCCTTCCTTCCTCTCTCCCTCCCTTCCTCCCTCCTTCCTTCCTTCCTCCTTCCCTCCCTTCCTTTCTTTTTTCCTTCCTTCTTTCCTTCCTTCCTTCCTTCTTTCTTCCTTATCTCTGTTTCTCTTTTTCTTTATCTCTCTCTTTCCTTTTTTAAAATAATGATTTTTTATTTTCAAAATACATGCAAAGATAGTTTTCAACATTCACTTTTTTATTATAGCTTTTTATTGGCAAAACATATGCATGGGTAATTTTTCAACATTGACCTTTGCAAAACCTTCTGTTCCAACTTTTCCCTTCCTTTTCTCCACCCCCTCTCCTAGATAGCAGGCAGTCCCATACATGTTAAACATGTGAAAGTATATGTTAAAATCAATATATGTATACATATTTATACGGTTATCTTGTTGCACAAGAAAAATCAGATTTAGAAAGAAGATAAAAATAACCTGGGAAGAAAAACAAAATTGTAAGCAAACAACAGAAAGAGTGCAAATGCTATGTTGTGGTCCACACTCATTTCCCAGTGTTTTTTTGCTGGGTGTAGCTGATTCTATTCATCACTGATCAATTGGAACTGATTTGGATCCTCTCATTGCCGAAGATAGCCACTTCCATCAGAATTGATCCTCATATAGTATTGTTATTGAAGTGTATAATGATCTTCTGCTCATTTCACTTAGCATCAGTTCATGTAAGTCTCTCCAAGACTCTCTGTATTCATCCTGCTGGTCATTTCTTACAGAACAATAAAATTCCATACCATTCATATATCACAATTTACTCAGTCATTCTCCAGTTCATGGACATCCACTCAATTTCCATCAACATTCACTTTTACAAAACCTTGTGTTCCAAATTTTTCTCTCTCCTTCCCCCACTTCTTCCCTTAATAGAAAGTAAGCCAATATATGTTAAACATGTGCAATTCTTCTATACATATTTCTGTAATTATCATGCTGCACAAGAAAAATCATATCAAAAAAGAAAATAATGAGAAAAAAAGCAAGCAAACAATAAGAAAAAGGTAAAAAACTACGTTGTGATTCATATTCAGTTCCAACAGTCCTCTTTCTGGATGTAGATGGCTCTCTCCACCACAGCAATTTCTTTCTTCAGGCAGTTGCCATCAATGTTTTATTCATTAAATGCTTCCTTGAGTGCCTCTCCCCCTCCCCTTTCCTAACCACATCAGGCCATAGATATTTGGCTACTCCATTCTGTGTGGGTCAGTGTGAAATTGAGAAGAGACTATGGTTCCAAGAATAAGTAACATGAGAGATAAAGGAAGTAATCCAGAGAAGCAAATTTGACCAGTGGGATCCTCAAGAGACTGGGCTTTACTTTTCAGGCAGTGGGGGTCTAAACTTGGATTCAATTATTATCTCTGCAGATTATTTTGAGATCTACTTATCTCCCCTGAATTTCTCTCTTCATCCAATTTTATATCACCAACAGCCTATTGGACACCCCAAAGGGAAGAGTTTTAATGATTGTCTTGATTTTTCTAAATATTCGTGTATTTTGTAGTGTGTAGATGAATTATAAGCTATTTGTTTAGTGTGTTGGTTAGCAGATCTTTTAAATGCAACACATTCAAAACTCTAATTCACTATCTTTTCTCCCCAAACTCTTCCTATTTCCTATTGGTGTTCAGTCATTTTTAGTCAGAGTCTTTATAATCTTGTATGGGGTTTTCTTGGCAAAAATTAGAATGGTTTGCAATTTCCTTCTCTAGTATGTGATTTGTCTAAGGTTACATAATAAATGAGAATTTAGACCCAAATTTGAACTTAGAACTTATTGTCTCTAGGCCTAGAACTCTATCCACTGAGCTATCTGGCTACTTCCAACCTTCTTATTACTGTATCATCTTCCTAGTTACCCAGAGTGACATCCTAAGTGGCATTCTTAATAACTCTCTCTCTCTCACTCCCCTATATTCAATATATTATCAAGTCCTTTTACTCTCTGAGGCATTTCCTCATCCCCTCATTTATGGGCTACTGCAAAAATCTGCTGATTGGCCTTTCTTCCTCCAGTATTTTCTCACTCTGATCCATCTGCCATTCAACTGTCAAAATGATTTCCCCAAAGCATAGTTCTGACCACCTCACCTTTTCCATCCATGTTCAATAAAGTGCAGTGATTCCCTGTTCCCTGTTCCCTCCAGAATCAAATGTAGTATCCAACATTGGCTTTTAAGGCCTTTATAAACTTTATAAACTCTTATCTTCTTACCTCTTCAGTCTTCTTATATTTTATTCTCCTTACACAAACTCTGCCATTCAAGACTCCCAGCCTCCATTCTGTTCCTTATATACAACACTCCATTTTCCTGGCATTTTCACTGGCTGTCTCCCATGCTGAAATTTTCTCTCTCCTCACTTCTACCCCTGACTTCTGTCTGTGGTTTCCTTTGAGTCTCAGCTAAAATACTATCTTCTATGGGAAACTTTTCCCATTGCTCCTAAATGTTAGTGCCTTCCCTAAGATCTCTCCAGTTTATTTCTTCTCTCTCCCTTCTTCACTCCCTCTCTTCTCCTTCTTCTCTTCTTCCTCCTCCTCTCCTTCTCTTCCTTTGCTCCTTTTCCTCCTCTCCTCCTCTTCTTCCTTCTTCTCCTCCTCCTTCTCTTTATTCTTTTCTTTCTTCTTCTCTTTTTTCACATGTGTGTGTCTATATGTATGTATATATCTTGTTTATACATAAGTGTTTGCATGTTGTCTCTTCTGTTAAAGTTTAAACTTCTTGAGGACAGGGATTTTTTCCCTCTTCATTTGTATCCCAGTATTAAGCCCAACACTTTGAATTTGATTGGTACTCAATAAATACTTCTCGACAACTTCATTAAACCAGGTGAAAACTAGCAAATTAGCCTTTCATTTTTACAATCATTAAAGGAAGTTTCCAAGTGACATGTTGGATTATGATTTTGGGGAAGCAGAACCAACAGCTATGGGAAATACAGTGTCAAGCATCTATAGGAAAATGTAAAAGTATAGGCAATTGTTTTCATGTTTCCAAATATCCAGATATTTCACATTGTGTAGACAAAAAACTAGTATATCAATTTGTAGTCCTTTGTTTGCCATCTCTAGACATAACCTTCAAGTCAGACAGCAATCTGATTTGGTTTTCTGCTAACTGTTAGATGAACAACTTTCATGGCAGTATTATGGACAAATAATGTCTTCTTTAAGAAATAACAAGAATATTGCTTAGTGTCTTGGACACTAAGTCTTTCAAATATTTATAAGAGATTTAGATAGAGATAGCTTATTAGTGATGTAGGAGAAAGTTGACTAGGAAAAAGCTAGAGAGAATACCTAGGAGTTAAGGACAATCTCTTCATTAGATAGATGAACCTTCTTGGGTCTGGGTCACTACCTTTCCCCATTCTGGTAACAACTCTGAGAGATCTGAATTCAGCCTCCATTTGAAAACTTCCAGTCAATTAAAGTCAATAACAATCATTTATTAAGTGCCTTGTCTGTGCCAGGTACTTTGACAAGGACCAGTAAAACCCTCCTGACTCCATTTCATTAAAAAATAAACAACTAAAATATCTACATTGAAAGGCAGTTCCTTACTTATTTGTATAGCTAAAAGGATGATTTATTAGGAAGGAGAATCAAACAAACATAAAAATATTCATAATTAGACTAGAATTTAGAAGAGCTGAATTGAAATCATGATTGTTACTTCCCAGTCTTGTCATTATAGATGTCATTAATTTCTCTCATCCTTACTTTCTTCATCTGCAAAATGGGCATGATAAAAATTGTATTTTTACTTCCCAAGATTGTTATGAGGAAAGTGTGGGAAGTGCTATATAAATATGATCTATTATCTTGTCCTGACCACCAGAGCTTAATTAGCTATTTCAGTGCTAAGGCAGATGCCTTAATAATGTTTGCAGCAGGTAACAAAACAAATTCATTTGGAGAAATGGAGACTTCAGACCAAAAGTTCCCATGGGAGAGAGTGCCTAGAACTGTTTCTGTGGTGACGAGATAGGAACTTTCTCAGGAATGGAGAGCCCACAATACTATGAGGTACTGTTATGAATGCTACTGCAAGGGAGGAAGCAGAGTGGGTATGGACCAAGGAAAAGCTCAGCTGGGATCAACAAGTCAACAAGCATTTATTAAGCACTTACTATGTACTAAGTATGATACTAAGTATTAGAATGTGATCTCAGAATGGGAGAGAAGCTGAGGTGTGCTGGCAAATGTTTAACAACCACATCTCTGGGAGGGCAATGGATAAATGTATACAATGCATACATACAACGCTTTTAAACTTAACTTGCATTAACATTTTCTTCATAACTTTCTTAAATCAATAAAAGAATAAATCAAGCCCTCATTTGTAACATTTGCTCATTCCTAAAATATAAATGTTCACACTGAAAATTTAACAATCAGCTCCAGCATACCCCTGGAGGGAAGTTTTATCTGCTACTTTCTAATTTTAGCTATCTTTGCTAACCATGTGTGCCAAGCTTAGCTTCTATCTGAATAAACTTTACCAGTGACCCCTAAATCTCATCCATCTTGAGGAAAGCCCCAGTTGGGCCATCATTATTTCAGCTCTGCTGAATACCCACCGTGGACTGGGCATCATGCTAAAGCATGTACTCACTTTGATAAGACCATTGTGTTGTGTCCGGAAGTATTGCCTGGGATCTTTCTTGCATCCTAACCCTGCATATTACATTTTCTAGATCATGGACTGGGCAACCAAGATGCTCATCCTCCTTGGGGCAACCGTATAAATAAGATCAGCATTTTTTCCATTTGATTGACACACTAAGTTATTCATCAAGGGCTTGAGGCAAGTTGTATTGCTATAGAACCTACATCCAAAGTCCTGATCTCAAATACTTCAATGTATGTCTTCTTTGCTGTCACATCAAGTTCATTCCAAGGTCAGTAGACTTGCAGAAACCTTTTCTAGGCTTATGATTCTATAAACCATATGGCTTGGGGAGGCAAGAATTAGATATTCTTCACAGAAAAGGGAACTGGAGAAAAGAGATTGTCAATTCCCTCCTCCTTCCCACACAGCACCAGAGCAGAGATTCAGAATCTCACTTCTTTAATGTTCTTCATAGGATCACAAAGGCAGAATGGACTAATAATAATGGTAGCTAACAGTTATATAAACACTTACTATATGCCAGGCACTGTGCTAAGCGCTTTATAATCCTTAGCTTATTTGATGCTCACAATAATGCTGCTGTTATTAGTCACATTTTATAGATAAGGAGAACAAAAAAATATAGGTTAAGAGGCTTGCCCAAGATCACACAAATCAAAAATATTTGAGGCCAGATCTGACTCCAGGCCTAGCGCCCTATTCCTTATGCCAGGTACCTATTCCATCCATTAGTAGTGGATAGAGAACTGACTTAATAGCCAGGAAGACTTAAAGTTTTATTTCTGACACCTACTGTGTTACCCTGAGCAAGTCTCTTAATCTCCATTTAGGCAACTCTTTAAGACTCTTGGTTGCAGACTAGCTGCTGATCTTTATTGATGGGAAGGAGTTTTCTTAGTCTGGGAAATTCTTCTACTAGTGAAATTATTAGTTTCATCTCTATGCATATCACAAAGAACCACAAAGTTGAACCCAATCTTGGAGGGTCATCTAGGGTAACCCATATATAAACAGATATCTCCTCCATTTGTAAACCTCCAGTGGAAAGAATTTGCTACCTTCTGAGGGAGGTCATTCTATTATAATGACTAAACTTGGGTCCAGAGAATTGAGAAAATGCACCTCCTTTCATTCTTTTCAAAGAGGTAAGGGACTCCATGGGTTTGTAATATTACATGTACTAATAAACACTATTGATATATTCATTGGTTTTACCTAACAGTTTTTCTTTCTTTCTATTTTATTCTTGGTTACAGTAGATGGCTTTGCTGGGTAGAGAAGGGTGGAGCAATATAGGGATGGAAATAGTTTAAACCAAACAATTTCAACAAAAATGCTTTTAAAACTCTTGAATTGTTAGTATGTTTTATATTACTTCAAAACTAATTCTACTTTTAAATTCCATGTTTTTGTTTTGTTTTGTTTTTTGTTTCTGCCCTCTAGAAAATCATGCCTCGTGCTTTTTGAGAAGGGAAATATTGTAAGGGATTCTCTTGCTCTTTTCATTATAACAATACCTGCAACAACTTACATTTATATAATAAACCATTTTAAATTATTGTATAGACTTAAAAATGTATATAGGGCTTTAAGATCTTTGAACTTAAAGTCAGAAACCTAGATTCAAGTTTCAGCTTTCTCTGCCACTTACTAGGAGCATGCTCTCATTCAGATCAGTTGACCTCTCTGAATCTAAGTGTCCTTATGAGTGAAATGGACTTCAAGATATAACCAAACCCCAGAAGATCCTCTGAAAGATCTTGGATGTGAACAAATTTTGCAATTGGAAAGCTCTACATAAAATAACCTCTAGTTCTTTGGCAAAATTATTATTCTCTCTTACTTGGTATCTCTAGTGTCTGTTAAATTTCAGTTTGGTTGGGCACTAGATAGGCTCTATTCTCTGGTTACTAAGTCAAATGTATAAAATATAATCAGAGATTTCACTATTGTTCATCAAGATAGTAGTAGCTCCCTCCCTCCCTTCCTATTTCCCTCCCCTCCTACCATTCTTTGTGTCTCTGTCTGTGGCTGAGGTCTCTTTTTGTTTCTGTCTCTGACTCTATATCTGTCTATCTGTAGTAGCCCCACTATCCCCAACTTTCATTTGAATCTATCTCCCAATCAGGACATTCCAAATCCTGAGGCAAGAGAAATTAAAAGGTACCACCTTGATTTATACTATTCCACTTTTGGAAATGACCGTGATCTTAAAGCAATTTGGCCCAAACATCCAATTGCACCTGGCAAAATATTTTCTGCTACTGAAGATAAAACTCAAGGGGCAGGAGAATCATATGCTTATAGGAGACACTCTGAAAAGAGATTCTGGACTGGGAAACATCTTCTGGCAAACTGCCTCCTTGAGACTTGAGTATGATGATGTGAATGAGAAATTTCTGGGCTTAACCGAAAATAATAAAATTTGTGAGAAGAGAAAAAACTTAGTCTGAGACATGATAGCTTTTTATTACTTTTCTCATAGATCTGAAGGTGACTCCACAGTTTTGTCAGATGTTGGGCTTATTTGGCTTCTCTCTTCCAAATAAATATACCATATTATATACCTTGTTATCCTGCTACTATGCTTTTAATTGTGCCATCTTATAAAGTGCCTAGCAGAGTGTCTGGCTTATAATAGGTACTTAATGTTCTCTTTCTTCATTTTTTCCCTCTATTACATTTTTTCTTCCTCTTTCCCTCCCTTCCTCCCTCCCTCCCTCTCTCCTTTCCTCCCTTCTTTCCTTTTTCCCTCCCTCCATCCTTTCCTTCTTTTTTTGCCTTCCTGATTTCCTGCTTTCCATCTTCTTTGCCCAGAACACCATCTCTATTTAGATGCTATTTAGGATCTTATCCTTTCTTCAATATCCGCTTCAAATTTTACTTCTCCATAGTAAGCAGGGCTAGGACCTCTCCTGAGACTCCAAAGCACAAATTGTTAGTCAAAAAGAGTGTTCAGAAAGATAGACCCCAAATAGACCCTCATTTTGACTTGCCTGTATTATTGCAAATGCTTCCTAATAGAACTCTATGCCCTTACCCACAAATCTGGCTCTGTCACTCTGTTTAAAAACCCTCAGTGGCTCCCTGTTGCATACAGAATAAAATGTATAGTTCTTACTTGGTATATAAAGCCCTTTTCAATCTTGCACTCTTCTTCCCTTTGAGTCTTATCTTGGCTATATACCCTATCACAAACTTACTGAATTGGGTTACTCTCTGACTTGTGCTTTCCCACTTTTATGTCCTTGATGCCTAGAGGCTCCATTATTGTCTTCTTACTTCTCTTTGGGTTTCAGATTGCTACTCATCTTTAAAAGTACTTCTCTCACTTACATGAACTGATGCTGAGAGAAATGAGCAGGACCAGAAGACCATTATATACTTCAACAACAATACTATATGATGATCAATTCTGATGGATGTAGCCCTCTTCAACAATGAAGATGAACCTAATCAGTTCCAATGGAGCTGTAATGAACTGAACCAGCTACACCCAGAGAAAGAACTCTGGGAGATGACTAAAAGCCACTACATAGAATTCCCAATTCCTCTATTTTTGTCTGCCTGCATTTTTGATTTCCTTCACAGGCTAATTGTACACTATTTCAAAGTCCGACTCTTTTTATACAGCAAATATGCAGCAAAAAAAAATTTGGACATGTGTACATATATTGTATTTAACTTATACTTTAACATATTTAACATGTATTGGTCAACCTGCCATCTGGGGGAAGGGGTAGGGGAAAGGAGAGAAAAAGTTGGAACAAAAGGATTTGCAACTGTCAATGCTGAAAAATTACCTATGCGTATATCTTGTAAATAAAAAGCTATAATTTAAAAAATAAATAAATAAAAGTACTTCTCTCCCAAAACACTTATTAAAATCTTCATGATGAGGGTATGGCCAGTTTTTACAACCCAGATCATCATCTCTTTGAGCACAGAACTGTATGCTATAGATTCTTGTTTCTTCCAGAGTACTCAGAACAGTGTCTAACAAGCAGTGAGTACTTAATAGTTACTTGGGTATTTGAAATGCTCAAGCATCTGCCTAGTTTTTGCTTCATCTGTGTAGCCCTTTGTTCTGGTATTTTGACCAGTTGATAACTTGCTGGTGATGAGTAATGATTAGTAATTGACAGGTAGTTTCATTTGAACCTATCTCCCAATCAGGACATTTCAAATCCTGAGGCAAGAGAAATTAAAAGATGTGAACTTGATTTATACTATTCCACTTTTGGAATTGACCATGATCTTAAAGCAATTTGGTCTACCTAAGCCACAATCAGGGGTTTGAGTTTTAAAAGGAGGCTTCATGTCATCTGCAGGATAGAAAGCTGGGGATAGAAAGTAAACAAAGGGAATACATGCAGACACAGATTTGACTCCCTGGATGGAGTTCTTTGTATCCATGCAGCTTCTTTAAGGAACAGCTTAGCCTTTTGTTTTTTTCTGGAGACCTAGACAGACAGAAGTCAAATTTTCATTTGGGGAGGGAGGGGTGTGGGGAGAGTGGTGTGAAAATCTAGGTGTGAATATGATTGAAAGAGAATGTGATTATTGTATTGCCTCTCAAAGTAAACTATTAAGTATAAATCCAAAGCTTTTGTTCTAAACCACAAATTAAATTTGTTAATTAATTTTTATTTGTTTGACTACTGGACAACTCAAGATGCTGTTGTATGTCTGGATCCTTCCTCCTTTAAAAGATTCAAATGCATACTTGGATCTTTCAGTGTCTGGCAATGAAGTTCAGAGTGCATCAGAATACTGCATATTACCAAATCAGATGGTATTGACATGTGGGGGTGGCAGATTCATGGGAGGTGAAATTCCTCCCTTTTAACTTTTTTCTCTCTTCCAATCCCTTGCCACACTATCCTGTCTTGCACAATATCATCATATTAATCCTCTTCTAATGGTGGGAAACTCCATCCCCAATTAATCCCATAAAACCTAGCTAGCTTGATTGAATAAATCAATAAAAAGTATAACCTAGGTTAAAATAAGTTCTTCATCAATTTGAGAGAAATAAAGCTCTTTGATCACTGGATAAAGATAGATGATGTTACTAGGAAATATGTGGTGATTAGTTGATATAATGAGATACACCTTTGGGCTATGTATAAAAAGAGCAAGCTAGTTAAGAGCCTGTCAGTTTTGTGGAAGAGGACTCCAAATCCTGGCCCTGAGAATTCTATGGAGAACTCTTGAGAAAAAATTCCAGTAAGGTTTGCTTACTTCTTTCTCCTTTTCCTCTTCTATTTCTGGTAATATACAGAGATACTGGATTAGTGGAAGACAATCTATCTAGAGGGTTGTAGAGAAAGAAATGCTGATGACAAATAGGAACTCTCTCAAGAAAAGGCAACTGACAGAATTGGTGAGATTACAATCTGAAGGGGGGTGGAAGATCTGAAAGTTCAATTGACATTGGTGAAATATATGAACTCACTTTCCCCATGGACCTCATCTGTGCAAAGGAAAAGTATGGTACAAGTTTAGGGTCATTGATTCTGCAATAACTATTTTTGTTAGTAATACATACTCTTCCCAAAAAGCTGGTTGATAACTAAAGTATACTGGTAGGGATCACGAGAAAGTGTACCGGAAATTCTGGAACTTGAGCATATCCTAGAACCTTGGAAGCAGTAATAGTTGATGCCAGGAACACCAAATTGTAAGTGTAAGTGTAAGTTGAAAGTATTATCTTAATCATGACACACTTTGTTCTACACCTGCAATGGCTTCTCATTTCCTCCTTTAAAAAATGGCCAAAAAGAAATTAGGCATGGACCCACACTTAACACCATATACCAAGATAAGATCAAAATGGGTCCATGATCTAGGCATAAAGAATGAGATTATAAATAAATTAGAGGAACATAGGATAGTTTATCTCTCAGACTTGTGGAGGAGAAAGAAATTTGTGACCAAAGATGAACTAGAGACCATTACTGATCACAAAATAGAAAATTTTGATTATATCAAATTAAAAAGTCTTTGTACAAACAAAACTAATGCAAACAAGATTAGAAGGGAAGCAACAAACTGGGAAAACATCTTCACAGTTAAAGGTTCTGATAAAGGCCTCATTTCCAAAATATATAGAGAACTGACTCTAATTTATAAGAAATCAAGCCATTCTCCAATTGATAAATGGTCAAAGGATATGAACAGACAATTTTCAGATGATGAAATTGAAACTATTACTACTCATATGAAAGAATGTTCCAAATCATTATTGATCAGAGAAATGCAAATTAAGACAACTCTGAGATACCACTACACACCTGTCAGATTGGCTAAGATGACAGGAAAAAATAATGATGAATGTTGGAGGGGATGCGGGAAAACTGGGACACTAATGCATTGTTGGTGGAGTTGTGAACGAATCCAGCCATTCTGGAGAGCAATCTGGAATTATGCCCAAAAAGTTATCAAATTGTGCATACCCTTTGATCCAGCAGTGTTTCTATTGGGCTTATACCCCAAAGAGATACTAAAGAAGGGAAAGGGACCTGTATATGCCAAAATGTTTGTGGCAGCCCTGTTTGTAGTGGCTAGAAACTGGAAATTGAATGGATGCCCATCAATTGGAGAATGGCTGAGTAAATTGTGGTATATGAATGTTATGGAATATTATTGTTCTGTAAGAAATGACCAGCAGGATGAATACAGAGAGGACTGGCGAGACTTACATGAATTGATGCTAAGTGAAATGAGCAGAACCAGGAGATCATTATACACTTCGACAACGATATTGTATGAGGATGTATTCTGATGGAAGTGGATTTCTTTGACAAAGAGACCTAACTGAGTTTCAATTGATAAATGATGGACAGAAGCAGCTACACCCAAAGAAAGAATACTGGGAAACGAATGTGAACTATCTGCATCTTTGTTTTTCTTCCCGGGTTATTTTTACCTTCTGAATCCAATTCTCCCTGTGCAACAAGAGAACTGTTCGGTTCTGCAAACATATATTGTATCTAGGATATACTGCAACATATCTAACATATATAGGACTGCTTGCCATCTAGGGGAGGGGGTGGAGGGAGGGAGGGAAAAATCGGAACAGAAACGAGTGCAAGGGATAATGTTGTAAAAAAATTAAAAATAAATAAATAAATAAATAAATAAATAATGGCCAAAAAATGCTTAAGTATTCAAGATTCTATTGAAATCTAGTCCTAATTTCACTTTTCACTACTAGCAGGACTAACAGAAGCTTTTCTTCCAGAAGGATTCTGTAGCTGAAGCCATACTGGTTTAGTCTTCTTTCCCTTTTTAATTTCTCCCAATGGCCTGACTTCAGTCACTGCCCCATCTTTACCCACCCCACGTAAACCACCTACCATCTTTCCCTAACAACTGACACTTATCCTTCTGCCTATCTCCTTGTAAGTTAACTAGTTTGAATGGGATGTCAGCTCCTAGAGAATAATAGAATTTTCCATTGTCCACAACATCAGTGATGTCATGGTTTCCTAAGCAACAATCAATCAGAATTGTAAAAAGCCGTAGGAATAAGAAAGAAAGCACCATATGTATGCATACACACTCATATGCACACACACAGGCACACACACATATACAACCCACTTGACAATTCAGTTCATTTTTTTTTTCAAAAAACAAAAAAAAAGTCCCTGCTTCTAGCCCCATTCTGCAGCATCAGGAAGATCTTTCCCAGCTGATGAGGTGGTTTCCATGGAAATGCTTGGCAAGAAACGACTGGTTGACCCATCCTAAAGATGGAAAAGCACAGGGGATTCTATGTCAGCAATTGCATCTGCCCCATCACAGCAATCAGTTTGAGGGAGCTCATAGCACCAGAGGATCAGTGATTCAGGTAAATAAGTTATCTGTGTCTTCCTTCTCTAGAATACTTTCAGCTTCTAGAACCTAAAGGGCTACTGGGTTGGGAAATCTTGTTGAAAAGCATCAGAACAATCTTGCTAAAAGCTTCTACATGGCAAGTCAAAATCCCAGGTGATGGGATAACAAAAGCTAAAGTTATTCATTCACTCTCCAATGGTACTTGGAAATAAGGGAATGCTGCGAGAGATTCTTAATTTGCTGAATTTATTCAACATTTAGCAATCATTTTCTTGTGTACAGAACACTGTATTGGTAGCTGGAAGAGACAAAGTTTAGAACTGAGTACTTTCCCTTAACAAGCTAATATTCTGGTAGGAGGAATAAGAAATCAACAAAGATAATTCATACTGCACATTAAGTTTTGGCTCATTAGAAAGGTTTCTGAAAAAAGGAGGACCAAGAGGAAACGGTGAATGAGGGATCAAGGCTATGTAATTTCTTTCTGAGACTTATTTAAGAGCAAGAAGAGATTTAAAGATTCCTTCTAGTTTACCATGAACTCAAATTTGCAATAACTAATGTACTCACATTGATAACAAAAGGAAGACGATCCCCCTTCTAATCATCTTTCTTAAGCAACCCCCTTGATGCTCCTTCCTGCTGTATTGTCTGGGGCCACCTGGGATGATCTGCAGCCTCTTAGGATGGATGAGGCCTAATGATTTCCAGGCTCAGTTCACATAAGCACACCCTTGTGTTGCACAGGTTTTCTGGAGTGTCTCCAAAACCCAGCAGTCAGCACAATAGCATTGGAAATCTATGCAGAATGGCCCTGCTCCTAGAATAGCTGCTGTTTCTGGTTCCAGCATTGGCCAAAATCCAGAAGAAAGTTCCCTAATATGCAAAATGGCTTAGTACCAGGCAGACTCTACATGCTGGATTCTCTGAACTGGCCTGTGGGGTAAATGAGTAATATTTAATTTTCCACTGGGACTAAAGGTGTATGCAGAAGAGAGTGTAAGTTTGATATATACCTTCCTTACAAAGGATTGTGAAAGCATGTTCTTCTGAATAGATGTGATTGAAATTTTCTTATTCATTTCATTTTCACAGGATCTCCAATCTGTTTTTGCTCTCTGTTCTGATAGGTGAGAAAATTGAACTCAGAGAGGTTAAGACTTATTCAACATCATACCATTAGTTGGAGACAACTCCAGGACCCAGGACCCAGTTCTCTCATCTCTAGTCCATTGCTTTTTTAACAATAGTTGTCTTTACTGAAAGGATAAACTAGGAATTCAAAATTATTAGTCTTCCACAATAAGAGCACCAACTGAATATCAGTACAATTGTCCCATCCATTATACCTCACTTGGGAGTCATCACCCACAGCTTGTGGCATTCAGAGCCCTTTCCTGGAGCCAGCTGGGGTGCGACAAATAGAAGATTAAGAGGGACATCAGATATAAAAAGAACAGCAGGAAAGCAGACAAGCTGAGCTAAATTCCCATTTTTTTTTTTTTTTTGCAAAAGTTGTAAAGAAAGAAAGCCCAACGAAGAAAGAGTTCCATGTAAGCAGACTTCAAGTTGCCAGATACTTTTCTTCTTTCAGGAGAATGGATGGGAAAGGAAAGGAAATAAGCATTTGTATCATTGCAGTTTATGCTAGGCACTGTACTAAATGTTACTTCAATCGAACTGTGAGCTCTATGAATAGATACTTCATTATGTCCATTTTATAGTTGAGAAATGAAGGTAACAAAGACTGTGATCTGCCCAGTAACATAACTAGCAAATATATGAACCAATTTTGAATTCAGGTCTTCCTGACTCTATGCCTGATATTCTATTTGCTGAGCCATCAAGAGCAGTGTAAACCCATATTAGATACTGGAAGCTGGAGGGTAAAAAACTAGCATCTATTTCTGTGTTTGTCTGAGACTCATATACTTGATATTTTTGGCTAGTCCCTGAACTTTTAGGCTGCTGAGTGGCTCAGTGACCTGGAATTAGGAAGACCTAAGATATCAAATTCAGAAAGCTAGTAAATTCTTCCAGCATTCTTCCAACATTTACTTCTTGTACAATCCTGGGCAAAGTCACTTTTGACTTAGTTTCTTAATTTGTAAAATGTGGATAATAATATACATGTTAATGAAATAGGTAATATTACTATGAATAATAATCAATTGCTCATCATTATATAATATTGCTATGAAACTTTAATTATTATTAATGCAAGCGGAGAAGAGAGGAATAGAATTTTTTTAATATTTTATTTTATTTTATAATAATTTTATGTTGACAGAATTCATGCCAGGGTAATTTTTTTTTTACAACATTATCCCTTGCACTCGCTTCTGTTTCGATTTTTCCCCTCCCTCCCTCCACCCCCTCCCCTAGATGGCAAGCAGTCCTATGTATGTTAGATATGTTGCAGTATAGAGGAATAGAATTTAAAACTCAAAACTTAAAAATAAAAATTTAAAAACTGTTTTAACATATATTTGTGAGAAAATAAAATATATTTAAAATAAAATTGATCTTAATAAACATTAAAAATTTTAAAAATAATAATTAATAAATAATACTACTGGCAGCTAGGTGGCATAGTGGTTACAGCACCAGCCCTGAAGTCAGGAGAACCTGAGTTCAAATCTGACCTCAGACACTTAACACCTCCTAGCTGTGTGACCCTGGCCAAGTCACTTAACCCTAATAGCAAAAAATGAATGAATGAATAAATAAATAATTCTACTACCTCCTGAATTTCTTTTCAAGATAAAATATGATATTTGTAAAATGTTTGTCAAAATTTAAAGGACTATATAAATACTAGTATCATTATTATTATATGAGGAAGAATATTTGAATCAGGATAGCAAACATCAATATGAAGGAAGACTCCTTGGAATTTACTGAAAGCCCCTCTGTGGGATTGGAGGTGGGATGGAAGAAGACAAGTCCCATACAGACTCATTTCTCCTTCCCTGTATCAGAAATTATATCAGAAACCAAGCTCTTCACGCTAGTCCAGGGCCACAATTATGTCCGTTGGACAAACATTTATGGAGATCCATGCTATCTATGCAAAGCATTGTGGCAGTTGCTGATGATACACAAAGGCAGAAACCAAATTAGTCCCTACCCTCATTGAGCTTACATTCTACCAACCTTTCTTTTGTTTTAAATACCCTGCATTTCAAATCCAACTTCTTCAATTACATTGGCCTCTTTGGCTATTCATGACTAAAGTCCATTAGAAAATATCCCCATTTCAACTAAAGCTACCCATCATTTGTGAAATTGCCTTTTTTTCCTTGAAGTATTTCCCTTTCCCTCAATAAGCTCATGTAATCAAATCTTTCTGTTTCTGACCTATATGTGTTTTTTTTCCCTATCATGATACAGTAAGATCCACAAAAGGTAAAATTCATATTTATACACAGTATGTAGCAGTCTATTTTGTGGTGCCCTGTAGTGGCATGAAATAATAATTAGATTTAAACTTAAAGTACCTTAATCCAAGTCCTAAAAGTTGCTTAGCCTACATGATCTTAGATAAAGTACTTTGAGTCTCAGTTTCCCCATCTGTAAAAGGAAGAAGTTGAGTGAGATCCATGGTCTCCAAAGCTGGTTGAATATCCCAAGGGGTATTGTAATAATCTATTGGAGCATGGGAAAATATTACAGTTGTGATAATTATTATTTTATCTTCACAAAATAAAGAATTTCTTCTTTATATACTTTTATCTAACATAAAAATAAATAATGTAAGTATACAACCAAATACATAAATACTTCTATTTGATATATGGAGTGACACTGGTACCCTCATGCAAATTATATATCAAATAATCATATATCATGTATGATATCTGAAGTATCTTGAGGAAAGAATGAGAGTTCTAAAATCCAGAGGGAATTATATTCATGGCCTGACATTCATTTGCTTTGTATATTGTGATATTTTGCAGTTTTCCCTGTGTAATTAAGAGTATTTTAGATAATATTTGGTGTTAACTAAACAAAGTATAGGGAATAGACCTGTTATTTCACTGGTAGAGGCCATACCTGGATGATGGAATTTCTCATATCATTTGTAGACTGGGGCCTTTTTTTTACAACTTAAAGTATTAGATATCTACATCATTATATGGTTAAGTTACTTATCCAGGGTCACACAACCAATATATATCAGGGTCAGGACTTGAACTCAGTTTTTGCATTCAAAACCAAGATTATATATGATATGCCTTATTGCCTCTTTGAACTAAACAAACCCTCAAAAATAAATAAGTAGCTTAAAATGATTCCTGCAAAGGAACTGCAGATTAGTAATAATAATTATGTGAGTATAGTGGAACAACTAGAAAACAGCAGAGTTGAAACTTTTAACAAATTATTCATTAGTCATGTTACAAGGTTAAAACAATGATGATTTAATCATTATCTGACAAGGTCAGCCAAAAAATTGAAATATGGATTTGAAATATGGATTTACGTCTACTATCATTAATGATGAATGTCATCCTAAGTGTATATTGTGCCTCAAGGTGTTAGCTAATGATGCTGTGAATCTATCACGATTAGCGAGACATTTAAAAATAAAACTTTTGTTGCAGAAAATAATGTGTGGGTGTCCTCTATAAAAATTTTCCTATCTGTACACTTAAGAAGATTCTCAACTTTTTAAATAATCTGAAAAAATTTAAAAGTCTTGTAACCTATTTAAGAAACTTCAAAGTAAAGGATGTAGTAATGGTTTTTTTCAAAATTCATTTGATAAACATATAACAAGATAGCACCTTCCAATTAATTTGTAAGAACATGATTGACAGAGAAGATGGAAATTTACTAACTGATGTAAACAAAAACTTTTGCATAATTGGTGCGTGGGACTGAGATTCTTATCATGACTTAGTAAAAGCAGCCAAAGATACTTTTTGTGCTTTTAGAATCTCACATCTATGTGAGATCTTTTTTAGTGTTATTACAGCCATTAAAAAGAAGTAACAAAATGACCTGAACTTAATAACAGACCTTCAAATCACTACACACACACACACACACACACACACACACACACACACACACACACACCATTTAATAAAATGTTAAATCAAGTTTAATATTAATGAAGCTCATTCAACTACATTGCTCTCACTAATATATCATTGCATTATTATTTCAGATATTTAATGCATCTGTGATCTCATCAATTTTATTTTTCTTTTTGTTGTTATTTTGTTATTTTCAGTCATGGCCAACTCTTCATGATCCCATTTGGGGTTTTCTTGGCAAAGATACTGAAGTAGTTTGCCATTTCTTTTTCAGCTCCTTTTACATATGAGGAAACTGGAGTAAATAGAGTTAAATGACTTGCCTAGAGTCATACAGCTGGTTAGTATTTGAAACCAGATTTGAACTCAGGAAGATGAGCCCAGCAATTTATCCACTGTGCCTCTAGCTGTCCCATCAGTTTGGAAGTTCTCTAATAATAAATAGAAGGTCTTGATCAGCTAGATGGATTTTTCCATTTATTTGTCTATTTTTTTCTGAGGATGGAAAAAATACAAACGTTCTTAAGGTACAGCAGGGAAAATCAAGGTTATGCATATAAAATAATTTTCTAATAGCAAAATAGCTCTATTTTAGGAAATGATTATTGATGTAATATTGGGAATATTTCTCCCTACAGATTTTATAAACAGGATGGATTCTTCTCTTAATGGGATAGCTGAAGCATGATTCTTTCTAAAGACTGGGATACTGACTATAACCAGAACTATGAGGCTAGGGAGCTCTAAGTAGCCAGTCTTTAAATTTTCAGTGTGAATATTTGCACTTCAAAAATCTTGCATAATAGGGCTTGATTTGTTTGATTGTCAAGTCATGAGTAAGTATTAATAATACATATTAAACTTAAAAGTATGTGTGCATTCAGAGAATTCACATAAAACATTTTCCGGCACACCTCTCTATTGTTCTATAAATGTTGCTTGAGCTCAGCAGGCATGTAGTAGAAGGCTGGGGAATGAATGAAGTCATCATCGGATTGTAGGACTGGTGAATGTAAGCTAACAATGATGATGATAATAATAACAATAATAACAATAACTAGCATGTAGAGAACACCTTAAAGTTTGCAAATTTTTTTATATGCATTATCCCACTTGAGTCTTATAGCACCATGACTGAAGGGGATTGGGAATGGGTGAAGTATGGGTAAAAGAAAAAAAAAACATTTATTAAACATCTATTATGTGCCAGGTACCATGTAAGTCCTTTACAAATATCACCTCATTTCATACCTTTCTGCTAGAGAAGACATTAGTTCTACAATAAATCATAATAGAACAGAGGTTCTTAATTTGGGTCCTGCAGTTAGATTTTGTGAGGGTATGTAAACTTATATAGAAAAAAAAAATCTATCTTAATTTTTACCAGCCTATAGCTGAAAATGAAAATTTGTTTTATTATTAAAGTAGGCAACAAACATTATTCTGAGAAAGGGCCAAAAGGCATCATTAGTTGGTCCAAGACACACAAAAAATGGTTAAGAACTTCTATTTTAGAGATAATAATACAATTGTGTTAAATGGAAAAGTTCTGGGGAGCCCTGAAAACCCCAAGAACAACA
Source organism: Antechinus flavipes (assembly GCF_016432865.1). Classification (NCBI taxonomy): domain Eukaryota; kingdom Metazoa; phylum Chordata; class Mammalia; order Dasyuromorphia; family Dasyuridae; genus Antechinus; species Antechinus flavipes. The sequence goes on from NC_067400.1 coordinate 467,412,749, forward strand.
GTTAAGACTGCTGGATACTTGTTTCTATTCACCTCACAACAAACAAACAGGTCCACCTATAGATAAGTAAAGATTGTATAGTACTTTTGGATAGCCATGTGAATATAGACTTTGAATAGGGAAATTCTGTTTGCTTCAATTCTGGGACAATGGCAAGACACCTGCTATGTACCAGGGACTGTGTAATAGCTAAACTTCAAATTCAGGCCAGGGCCTAGACCAAATCAAAGAAAAAGTCATGCCTTTGGGAATTGCGCAGCCTGATTACTCAAGAGTGACAAGAGCTATCAACACACTATATGTGGGGTACTCCCTTCAAGAATTTTCAGAAAGGAAAGTTGCATGGATGAGTGAGGGAGAAGTCAGAGTCCTGACAAGTTCTTCATGAAATCCTTTCAAGCTACATTTCTTACTTTGTATAAGACTTTATCTTCAACACAGAGACCTCTTCATACTGAAAACTTAATTTACCTGTGGAATATTCTCAAATTGAAAGTCCTCTTCTGCTCCTGGACCTCTCCCTTCAATTGATTGGTTCCCTTCAAAATCTCAGTTTTTAAAGTAAGAAATCCATGAGAATATAAACTCCTTGAGGGCAAGGATATCTTTAATATTTTCTAATTGTGTCTATATTCTCAGCATGTATAGCATGTGGAGCATAAGAAACTCCTAATAAATTAATGTTGAGTTGTAAGAAATAGTTTCCTTTCGCCCAAAAAGGATATAGGAATAGATTTCACATTCCAGTACACATCTCTATACTTGCCATGTTGCTCCTCCCCAAGCTTTATACATAGAAGACTCTGAAATGGTTGTTGAGTAAATGGGAGGTAATGTGGTATCTTCAGGGTTTCCAAGGCTCTTCTATGTTTAGAAGATGGTGCTAATCAGTTATACACACACACACATAAACATGTTAATGTGTATATACATACATACATGAATGAGTGAATTACTGAACTATCCTGAGTTTTAGTCAATTAATCAATCAGTGAATAAGTGAGAGTGAGGATGACATTGAGGTTTTAAACCTGGGTGACAAGACAAATAGTAGTACTCTCAATAGTAATAGAGAAGTTCAGTAGAGGGTTGAATTTGGGGAAAATATAATAAGTACTGTTTTGGACATGATGAATTGAGATAGGTATCCATTTCACAATATATAATCTTGAAGAGATTAACCTCTTAAAAGTCTTTCAAAAATAATGCTTTATTCTCCTCCCCATCACATGTAACACAATTTTTAACACTTTTTCTTTGAAATTCCATATTGTATCCCTTCTTCCCCTCCTCCTCTGTAAAACAGAAAGCAGAGAGTAATGTTTCTTAAAAGAAGAGTTCAGGATAGGTATGAAGGAGTTCGAGGGGGAAGGACACTAAGTCTGAACATATAGATACAGGAGGCAACAGCAGAAATATGATAAAAGTTAAGATAGGAGAGGTAATGAAATTACCAAGGGAGAGAGAAAAAAATTAGGAAAGCCCAGGACCAAGCCTTGGAATATATTAAGAATTAGAGACTGTGAAGATGTGAAAAATAATACTTGCACTACTTACCTAAAATGGTAGTGGTGGTGTTATTTCCCCCAGAAGAAAGTGCTTTATAAAGTATAAAGTGCAATGAAAACAGGAGTTAGTGTTATTACTTCTGCCTCTGGTAAGGAAGTTTCTGACAACTGTCTTTGGAACTGCAGCACCTTCCTAAATAGAAGTCTGACTGTGAATGTAACCCCATCCCTGCAAGCAATTATCGATGTGGTCAAAATGAGTAACAGTATTTCCTAGGGCCAGAAACAATGTTTGTAGGGGGTGAAACAAAGAATACTGAATACCAGAGGGCTCCAGGTGAGTAACATACAAATATCAGTCATCGACAAAGATAAACTGTGTGTCACCTTTTGCTTGGTAGCTGATGTTTCAAACCAGACCCCAGGGTTTCCCTTTCAAGTTGTATTTGCCCCCAAACCCCTCTTTCCTGAGGATTTCTTTCAGTGCTACAGAATCTGCAGCATTCTTGTTCTAGAAATAAAAATAGTCCTCAATTTCAGCCTCACTCCTTGGGGAGCTGGCCAGCAAAATAAGCCACTGAGGGAAAGCCTGTCGTGTTTTCTATAAGAACATATGGCTCATTACCAAGAGCTGGAAAAAGATGATCTTGTAATGACTCCAAATAAATATGAAATAAATCAGCTGGCTCAGGAGGCCTTGGGCACCAGGAATCCCTAAAGAGGACAAAGATCCCTCATTGTTTACAAAATATCCTGGCAGTAACCTTTGCTTCCTCATTACAAGCAAGCCTACAAGAGAACCAGGCAGTTGCCAGATTTCTGCCCAGGGGTCATCCCTCTGGTAGACCCTCACAGGGTTCTCTTTTCAGGGAACTAAGTTAAATTTCAGCAAAAGAACTGAAGTGAGGTAAGAACATTGAGAGATTCAGATGAGCAAAGAAGATACAGTTTTTGAGGAAAAATAATCTCTTTGAGTTTTTCTCCCCTGCCTGGATTCTCCTTCTTGGCCCACCCAGGATTTCCTTAAGAAATACTGGGAAAGACAACTTGAGATGGTTAGCCCAGTCTGAGTTACTGTAAGTGATTGGTTAAGATGGTTAAAAAGGTAGGAAAAAGATGAAAATAAGGGTAGTGGGGAAATGTGATTTGGAAGAGAGCAGAAAGGTAATAAGATAAGAGAGGAAAGGAAAAAATGAGGGAAAAGGGGACTGAAGTGAAGGAGAAGTAGAGAACAGAAGATTAAATGCAAATAAGAAGTTATGATAGTTAACATTATAAAACATTGTTAGTTTTGCAGAGAAATATATACATATGTGTATAAATATACACACATATGTGTATATTACATACATGTGCATATACATAAAATGTAAATGAGATAAAAATCTCATTTTATTTGATCCTTACAATGCTAAACTAAAAGTGCTCTTATAATCTCCATTTTACAGATGAGGAAATTGAGTCTGAGAGAAGTTAAATAATTTGCCCAGTGTCTGAGGTAAACTTGGGTTTTCCTGATTTCAAATGTGATATTTTATCTACCATACCAATTAGATTTATTCAAATAAGAAAAAGTCCCACCATATCCTTCTAAAGGAGGTTCTAAGAACCACCATCCTGATAAAAGTATATAGACACATATAGAGACTGAGATAGAAAAGAGAAATAGAGATAGAAATGAAACAGATGGGACACACAGAGAGAAAAACAGACAGAAGGGGAGATAGAGACAGTGAAGTGAAAGAAAGCTTTGGTCCTCCAATGTAGGAGGAGATACTCAATAGCAAGTCCAATAGGACTGAATGTTTGCTCTGCCCCTGCCCATTGCCACGTACGTTATAGTTAAATTTCCCTAAGCTTGAAAATGTCAGCTGAGTTAGATGACCACTGTGAAAACAAATGGAATTTCTTTTCCTTCCTCCCCCAGTGCCAGCTCTAGTCAGTGCCTTGGTGCTGGATGGCCAGGCTGCCATGGTGATTCATGATTCCAATGGCTTGTTTTCATATTCTGACTTGCTTTTGACATAGTAATCATCAAGGGGTCAAGAACAAGCCTCTCCATGAAATTGAATTGCTGCTTAATTGATGGCTCCAAAAGCACCATGTTGAGATTAAAGTGGCCCAGTGTGGGGGTAGGAGCCATGTCCATATAAGCATGATGTGGCAGGAGCCCCCAGGAGGGAAGTTTACATACATCCAGAGGGCCAGTAGAGCCATTTTCTCAGCAGGGGCTATGTTTTGTTTTCTCCTCTATCCTCCTTTTTTGGTTTTAGTGCTCAGCACCATCAGGAGAGATTTGACAGCAACACAGCTGAAGAGATTCAACAATCCAGAGCCCTGAAAAGGACAAACAACCACTCACAGGTAGAACCCCAGAGGGAAGGCACACCAAAGAAAAGTTCACCAGTGAAGGAGAACACAGCCTAGGGTGTTCTGAGAAGTGAAGCAAAGACAGGCCAAGAGCAGCAAACACCTTAGGGACTCAGCATTAATCACCAGTGTGCTATAGAAAAAGGCATATCAGCAGCAAGGGGCACCGCTTGATTATCTCTTTCAGTCAAGCATGCAAATTCCTGCTTGATAGTCATAGTAGATTCACCCTTGCTGTCATCTTGCTTTCTAAGGAAGTTACTGGTTTCTGGGGAATGCAAATTGATTTGGAAGGGTCTGTGGTCATGCAGCTGTCATGCTAGAGAACTCTCAAAGTCATCAAGTCCAGTTTTATCTCCAAGTACCAATGTTCACCAAATAATCAGAGATAGCTGACTTTCTATAATTAGTCTTTTTCCTGGTCCAGATCTGAATTGGAAGTAAGATAGGAAAAATGAAGAAGAATGTGGGTCAGGGAAAGCTGGCAAGGTCAATGCTATGGAAAGGGGAGAATATGGAAGAGCTGTTAGGAGTGTGTGTATGAGAGAGAGACAGAGATGGAGAGAGACAGAGGGGGAGAGAGAGAGATAGACAGAGTTGTTTTGTGTATAGTGCAGAAAAAGATAAGATTTTTTTGGATTTATTAAGGATAAGAATAAAAGGTTGTTAGGTTGTTAGAAGTAGCTATGTATATATGGAATGAAATCAACTTTGGCAAGCATATAAGAATTGGGTAAGGTAAGGATTAAATGTGGTGAAGTACAAAATAAAGTGGTAGTTATGGGATAAGGAATAGGGGTAAGTTCAGAGTTGTGATATGGTGATGAAGGGAAGGCTACAGAATCACAACATCTCAGAACTGGAAGGGATCTTTATGGTCATCTAGTTTATCTAGAACTGTGTTTATTATATGGAAGGTGTTTAATAAATATTGATTGATTGATATATTCCAGATCATGCCTATGAAGAGGTTGCCCAGTCTCTGAAAACTTCCTGTGATTAGAAACTCACTATCTCCCAAAACAGTCTATTCTCCCTTCAAATTTCTCCAATTATTATGAAATTTTGTCTTATATTGAACCAACATCTGCTTATCTACAAATTCAACTTCATTGTTCTATTTTTCCCACTCTGTCCAAGAACATGTCTTATCTCTTTTTCACAAAACAGTCCTTCTTAATCTTAAACGTTACTGGTTCTTTCATTTGATCCTTATATGGAATGGTCTTCATTCCTCTCATTATATTGGCCATCCTCCTTTGCATGTGTATGCTCCAGTTTGTTAACATCCTTTTTAAAATGTGACAATCAAAACTAAATATAGTATTCTAGATATGATCAGATCAGTACAGAATAGAGTAAAATCGTCATCTGTCTTTATCAATCAACCAATGAGTCTTTATAGACTAACTATATACAAAAGGGATATAAGATAATTTTGAGAAGATACTATTACTTAGAGGGATCAGAGAAGGCCTGTAGTTCAACCAATTGCTGTTTCAGGGATGGAAGAGCCAGTTAGGGGAAAGGTGATGGAGGGTCTTAGGTGAAGAAAAACAAAAAGTCTGGTGAGTCATAAACTATGTGAAGTGGAATAGCATGGAAGAAGACTGGAAAGCTAAAAAGAGGTCAAGTTATCAAGAGCTTTATAAATCATACAGGATATGGTCCTGAAGGTAATAGGTAGCCACTTGGATTTATTAAGTCTGGGTGGTAACATAAATCAGAACTGTGTTTGAGGAATGACTGGCAACTAAGTTCTGGAGGATGATCTGGAGTGGAGAAAGACTCAAAATAAGGAGACCAACAAGCAAACTTTTACAAAGGTCTAATTATGAGATGATGCAAGTTAGTATCAGGGTGGAAGCTGCATTGGGAGAAGAGAGCAAAGGATGAATTAGGAAGAGCAAGACTTTTCAGCAGATTGAATACATCGTTTAAATGTGAGTGAGGGACTGAGAGTGCTATCTGGGTTGTGAGCCTGTGTGAATGGAGAATAATGGTGCTGTCAACAGTAATAAGGAAGTTCAAAAGAGCTTCAGGTTTGGGGAGAAAAATATTGTGTCCAATTTTGGACATTTAGAGTTTGAGTTGTCCACAGGGCATCAATTGTGTTCAAGAGCTAGTTGGTAATGTGAGACTGCAGGTCAGGGAAGAGTTTAGGGCTGGATAAATGCATCATGTAATCATTTTCATAAAGTAATAATTGCATCCATGGGAGCATATGAGATCATCAAGTGAAATAGTATATTGGTGATTAGAGAAAATTAGTATTATTATGTGTGTAAGGGGAGGATTGTTAAGTGTTGAAGGTAAGTTTAAGGTTATTAGGTACTGTGTATGGGTAAGATTATGGTTGTTAGTTAAATGGGAGTAAAATCAGATCATTAGTGAATAAGTTTAAGTGTGAAGTAGTGCCAGTAAGATTAGTCTTGCTAGATATCTGGAAATTGGCCTTCTTCTCCTGAGAATATCCCTCTTCCTTGATGATCCCTTTATACCATTGGTGAGTTCCTTCAAATGGTGGCAGGGAGGCTTACATTTGGGTGATAGGCCCAGGCTGGTCATGCTTCATTCACTCCCTTAGATCCCAAGGATTAAGAAAGTCCTTAGTGACTTTCCAGACTTCACCATCATGATTTAGCTGCTTTCTCACCTGGGAACTTCCCTCAGTGCCAAGGATGTTCTTGTTGTGGAACATCCTTTTGCAATGCTGACCCCTTTCTCTTTTTGATGAGTTCCTCCAGGGACTGTGGAGAACCTCTATTTTGGAGTAGAGCTCAGGCTAAGCATGTTTCTTTTGCCTCCATTGTGCTTTTGAAGCTCCAGGCTTAGCCACCAGGCCCCATCCCCCTGACTTCTTAGCCTCTTTCTATGTATTGTTTCCCCCCCCTCATCAGAATATATGATCCTTAAGGGTAGGGGCTTTTTTGAGAGGTTTATATTTGTATCTCTCACATTTAACACAGCACCGGGCATGTATTAATTGCTTAATAAATACCTGGAAATAGAGGGGAAAATTAAGACTGTTAGTGCTTGTAGAGTTGTATGGAGCTAATATTAGGGTTGTTAGATATGAATAGAGCTAGAGTTGAGAAAATTGTGAATGTAGAATTAATAGTAAAATAATTTTTGTGTATATTTAGGTGAGAATGAGATAAAAATTATTGCAAGTGTATGAGAGATAAGACATGTGATGAAGAAAATCATTCTAGTTACTTTTTAAGCTAAAGATTCTTAGCATGGGTTTCATGAACTTATTTTTTAAAGTTAATAATTGTATTTCAATATAATTGGTTTCCTTTAAAATTTACATATTTTATTTCATACATTAAAAATATTCTGAGAAAGGATCTACAGGTTTAACTAAACTTGAAAAGATGTTCATGACATATGGTCAAAAGTCTTGCTTTGAGTTTAGAATTCTACAGGATGTCACACATATTTTATGTTTGGCCTGTATCTCCAGAGAATGGTGACCAACCTGAAATATATGAAAATCTAAAAGCTCTTTGTAAAGTATGGGTCCAAACCCAAAGCAATGTTGGACACAATTGGTACAGAATGAGTTTTTATTGATTTATCTTTGAACTTTGAAGTGTGTACTTCAAGACAATTCCTGTATACAGGAACTCTGATCTATAGATTTCTTTCATTATTCAATTGTCATGATGAATCAGAGTCACAGTGACTCCCTCAAATAAATTTGTGTTTTCACTGTTTGGACAACTAGGAGGAACAATGAATTTTTCACAAATGTGAAACTATTTGCTATTTGTAAGTTCTCTCTCTCTCTTTCTTTCTTTCTTTCTCTCTCTCTCTCTCTCTCTCTCTCTCTCTCTCTCTCTCTCTCACACACACACACACACACACACACACACACACACACACACATTCCATTCCAAGGCAAAGAAGAAGTTTTACATGTATAGTTCTACTGCTACCATGCCTACAATCATAGAGACACTTTTGAACTTCAGGTAGACCTTTAAGGACAGTTCTTTCTATAGTGGTGGGAGTTGATTTCCCTTCAGTTGGAGACATCTTTCTTCCTCTCCTCCACTTCAGTGATTCAGGCAATTTAATCAATAGAATCAACAGAAATCAGCAGATTAAATAAAGTGCTGTCATGCTCCACAGCTTCATTACTTCGTACATGATAATGGCACCTTGAGATCCCAGAAGGGAATTCCCAAAATATAACACACATCAGTCACTAGAAATCACACAAAGCTACCTTAGTGAGCTGATTAAGTGCCATTCACCATTATTACAGAAGATACACATTTTAAAAAGCTACACTCTACCCAAGAGGACATTGTGCCCCAAAGGTGAAGTAGTCAGGTTGAATTACAGATTTTCACTTATCACTGAGGTTCCTTTGCAAACTAGATTTATTGTGATATAATATGATGCAATAAACATTTATTAAATGATTACAGACACTGTGCTAAGCATTGAGTGTACAAATAAGAAAATGGAATCTAATTCTTGCCCTCAAGGAATTTACAATCTTTTGAGGGGAAGACAACATAGAAAAGAAAGGCAAAAAAGAGACGGAATGGGCAAGGGGATACACACAATATGGGTATCAAGTAGAGAAGCTAATGACAAATAAGAGATGGTTGGGATTTCAAATCTTCTATAAAGAGATACCTTATAAAGGAGTTCTCCAGTCTCCTATCAGAGGGCCAGAAGCAACTGAGAGTACTCATGAGATGTGAGTACTAAAACTGAAGCATTATTATTTTACAGATTGTTGTAGAAACTATTTTAGTGGGAAAAGAAGTGATATATAGATGACCTTTGGGAATTTATTTTTTATCTAGGACATATTATCATCATCATCAAAGATAATAATTATGGGATACTAACTTTTTTTCTTTTGTCTAAAACAGAATGAAAAACTTACAACAAATTCTTAGGCTAGGGAGGTAGAAAGAGGCTATGATTGCCATACTTTAGAAGTTTGGCAGCTAGGTGACTTGATAATAGAAGTCTGGATGTGAAGTTAGGAAGACTTGAGTTTAAATCTAGCCTCATACACTTACTACCTATGTGATCCTGGGCAAATCACTTAAGCCTATTTGTCTGTTTCCTCATCTGTAAAATGAACTAAAGAAGGAAATGGCAAACTAAACCATCTTTGCCAAGAAAATTCCAAAAGGGATCACAAAGAGTTGGACGTATCATTTTGGTTGCAGGCTTGGCTGATTTAATCCCTCTTTAGCTCACTGTGGCAAATTGAAACAAACTCTGTTTTCTAAGATCAGACCTTTCTTCTGCCCTGATCAGGTACCATTTTGATTACAGACAATCTACTGAGTACTAGCTGCTTTTTGCCAACAGCTGGGTAGATTTGGTGACTGGTAGCCCTAGCTATACCCTCAAAGAGAGCCTCTGTAGTCAGGGGAAGTCTTTCTAGTTACTGTGCCTCAGTAGGTAGGAGCAGAGAGCTCAGCAGATGAAAGCAAAGGGCAATAGAGTGAGCATGACACCAACAGAGATGGATGATGCCCAGCAGAGTTGATGCCCAGTGGGGAGAAGAAATAATGACCAACAGAGAACAACATGGTAGCATTAACAGAAGACAAAAGTAGCTCTTTAGTATTATAGGTGTGAGTAGTCCAGGGTCACATTTGCCCCTCTATAGATGCCTTTCTCTCATGTAATCACTCCATCTTGACTTCTAGTATGTAGCACCCTAGTCACATAGATTCCTGATATTTACACACTTGTCCCATATTTAATCTCTTTATCAACCCTTTCTTATGTCCATTGGGGTAATAGGTAGGGTAATTTATTTTATGTGTGTGTATGGGAAATTAAATAGAAAATCCTTTCTTTTCTCATCTAGTATGCTACTTGCTAAAATGTCTGACTGGCAATGGTGAACACCTCTGTAGGGGCAAGTGTGTCATGGTGTTAGATGGGTGCTGACCCATAGAGTACTTTGACCATGGATCACTGTCTTGGAGCCCATGTGAAAGGTGGTACTTATGTGACATTCAGAAATATATCATCCTATCCCCTTTTGCCTCTGGTCTTCTTAAAACATGGTGAAAATCCCAGGGACAATTTACTGAGAACCTAATATTTATTTTGTCCTTTATGTTTATATCTCTTGTCTTTGGTCATTCATGAAGTTTTAGCTCTCACTAAGATTTACCACCTTGATCCAACAATAGAAAATTGTTCATTGTCTATACCTCAAGTCCGGTCCTGGCTCCCATTCTTAGCCAAATAGGATAATTATCTGGTTTTTAAGGCTCTCACTGGAGGACTCCAAAAGAATATGAAGAATTAATACAAACCCTGGGTCAATTGCAAACTTGGCATGAGATAGATAAAAGGCCTTGGTGGGATTTTTGACCCTGACAATGATTTGTGATGCCTATTCCCCAGATGAGCTAATATCCAGGAAAGGAAAAAGTAAGAAGAATTGAAAAGAGTGGCAGGTTTGTGGATTTGAGCTGGAGGCAGCAGGTAAGTTGCTGCACTGGGAATGATATTAGGAAATTATCTAGCCAAGCCTAACAAAACATTGGCATAATCAATTCCTGCAGCTATAAAGGCTCAAAGTAAGTTGGCTGCATTGGTAGCTTTCACACAGTTCATAAATTGAATAATACTGTGTCAGGGAAGGGAAGTAAAGGAAGTTACAGCCATGGAATTTATCTGCAGTGTCTTCTTTGGGGTGTAAATACATTTTTATTAGCTTTTATGCAAATAAACACAAGGAATAAGAAAATCACAGGGGAAAACATCTCATAAAGTAAGCTGTGGATTTTCAGATTTCATAGCTTATGCAGCTTCATATTAGCCTCTTGCTTATGTGAAGAAATTATGCTAGAAAAGCCATTCATTCATTCATTTATTCAGAGTTTTCTCCCCTCCCCTTCACTTCATCTTTCCTTTTCAACTGAAGACAAACTTGGTAAGAAAACTTGAATATTGTAATGTGGTAATGCTTAAAGTATAGTGGTCACTGGCATGTTGGAGAGAAAGTATTTTTTGTATGTGAAAGAAATGGAGGGTTGTGTTGTTCATTAACTCGCTTTTTTGTAGAATTGTACCTTAGCCTTTTTAGAAGAAGAAACAGTGTTTTTAAACTTATTTTAACTTTTTAAACTTATTTATTTAACATAACATTTCATCCAGGCTAGAAGTACAGAGACAATTCATAGCCCCAATCCCATTATTGTCTGACAAAGTTAATTTCTGAACTGGGTCAATTTGACCCAACTTAGGCAACCTAGTGATCCAACCACCCTGTCTCCCAGGGGCTCATCATGTTAATGCTAGACTTTGTGTGGATGGCCAATTCACTTAGCTCATTGCAGCCCAGAACTTCCAAGCTCAAGAGATCTGCCAGTTTTAATCTCCCCAAGAGATTATAAGAAGGTATCACTATGCCTGACTCTATTAATCTTTTGTTTTTTATTTTGAGAATGAAAAGACATGTTTTTAATAAACAGCAATGCATCCAATTTAAATATCTTTCTATGGATAATGTTTTTTAAAATTTTATTTTTAATATATGAAATGAAGCAACCATTTCTATAATACAGTAATTTTTAAAAAGATGCTTGCACATGAAACTGCAAATCTATTATGTACAATTTGCTATTCCTTTTAAATATATAATGAAGTTATTTTTCTTTTAATATAGTAATATATTCTTATAACATAGTAATATATTCTTATAATAAAGTAAGTTCCTTTTCTTTCATTTTCTCCCTCTCCATCCATAAGGTGGCTTCTATTAAACATAAATATTTATATATATGAATGAATATATACATATGTAATATGAAATCATTCTCTATACACTTGTATTTATCAATTCTTTCTCTGGATGCATATAGCTTCTTTCTTCATAAGTCCTAATAATTTATAATAGTCAAAATTACTTAATTGCTTCCTCTTTTTGTGGTGGCAAAAAATTAGAAAATGGTTAGATGTTCATCAGTTGGGAATGGTTGAATATATATGGTATATGAAATTAATGGAATATTATTGTTTTATTAAAAAAGATGAACAAGCTGATTTTAGAAAGGTCTGGAAAGAGTTATACAAATTGACGCTAAGTTAACCAAGAAGAACCAGGAATACATTGTACACAGTAACAGCAAGATTATATGATGATCAACTGTGAAAGACTTAGTTCTTCTCAGTGGTTCAGTGACCCAAGACAATCTTAATAAACTTTAGATAGAAAACCCCATCTGCATCCAGAAAGAGAATTATGGAGTTGGAATGTAAGTCAACACATGCTATATTCACTTTTTTTCTGTTTTTTTTCTTCTCTTGTGGTTTCCCCTTTTGTTCTGATTTTCTCTCCCAGCATGATTCATAAAGAAATGTGTATTTGTACCTAGAAAAAATAAAACAATTTAAAAATGACTTAATTGCTCAAACTTGTTCTTAAAACAATGTTGCTATTGCTGTACATAATTCTTCAGAGAAAGAAACTCTATATCTTTTCTCTATAGATTAACCCTTCATAGCCTAGAGGATTTTTCTTGTTATAATTAAAGATTATTACCTCCTTTTTCTGCTCTTATCTGCCACCCATAATAGCTACTGCCATAACATATGAAAGCCCTTAATTTACCTAAAAAATTTTATGGAGAGCCTTCTTTTCCCTTTCACTCCATTAAATCCTTTATCACAGGCTTAGGGAACCTTTGCTGCTTGACGGGATGGGAGATTCTGTACTCTTTATGCTAAACATAAAACGTGTGTGTGTGTGTGTGTGTGTGTGTGTGTGTGTGTGTGTGTGTGATGGGAGGAGTAAGTATGTAGGTGGGAGTCAGAGATAAGTTTATGAACTTATTGGACAATTGAAGTGGGCAAGTGACAACAGAATGAACAAGATTTGTTGAGGACCTACTGTGTGACATAGTCACATAAGCCCAGGTCTTAAATGCATATCCTTTGATTCTGAATCCTGACTTTCTGCCATTCACTAGTTGTGAGACTCTGAACAAAACACCTCACTTCTATGAATTTCAGATTTATCATATGTAAAATGCCCATAATAGGATCATAGATTTAGATAGAATTGGTAGGGACTTTAGATATTATCTAGTCTAATTTTGTCAAGCTACAGATGAGGAACTGAGGTCTCTGGAAATGAAGTCATTTGCTCAATATGATATAAGTACTAAGTAACGGAACTGGGATTTGAAATCAGAATCCTTTCAAATCTAGTACTCTTTCCACTGAATAAAATGACTTCCTTATAGAATGGTAATAAAGATGATACATCTACCATCTAGAAAAGCTTTTTATACTGTAAAATGACATATAAAGATAAGGTCATTATTTCCATGGGAAATATATCATAATGGTCATTGGAAGGCAATACAGAGAAGCTTAAGATATGATTACTAACCTCATAAAATTTATATTTTAGGGATATTTAAAAAGTAGTTAATAACACACTATTTGAAAAACAAACATTAATGAGTACCTACTGTGTGTTGTTCATTTGTGTTAGCCACTGGAAAACAAAAAGTTTTGATGAGACACAGATCCCGATTTTCAAAGCTATTAAACTCCATTGGGGAATAACTCAAATACAACAAATTCTAATGTGCAGTATTTCATGATGAATATGTTAGTCACATAATAGAGTTCTATATGAAATCTGAAGTCTAAGGTTATTTCTGATCTCTCCAAACTTGGGCATCATATCAGAGAAAGCTTTATAGAAGAGGCTTTCTCTTTGAGTCAGACTTTAAAAGATGAGTAGTAGTTTAGCTGATGTGGATGAGGTATTCAAAAGGAGTAGCATCTCTAGTGGGAATACTGCTGAGCCATTTTGAGGGCTGCTCAACCACCGTTGTGTTCATCTTTTCACTCAACTCTTAACTGTGGTTCCAAGAAGCTGTAGCATACATAGCAGCCACATTTCAGTAAACTCTCTTATCAGATGGGCTAAACAAAATTGAGAATAACCCACAGGCCTCCAAACCATTGATGGTTCAGGGGAGTATCTACCCCAAGCACAAGAAGACTTCCGCTGGTGGACTAAACAGTTGAAAACAATTTGTTCCAACATCCTTGAAGGCAGCAGAAGCAGGCACTGTGGAGCATTTAGAGCTTGGTCAGGCAAGATGCCAGGGTCATCCACTGTATTCCAGACCATTGTCAGTTGTCATGACTTATCTTGCTACTAGGCTTTGATGATTCTGGGAGAGAGTGAGGTTGACTACTTTGTCTAACTCTGTCTCACTTTCATCCAATTCATGCACATCAAGATCACCTCATGATGTCTCTTCAAAACCAAAGGACAAACAATGACAGCAGCTCAGCCAGTGAAAACGGAGAGAAGAAAATTAAGAACAAATATCTAGAAGATCTGGAGGAGATTAAGCTGGAAAATATAATGGAATAAAACTGTAGATAGCATGAAATAGCAGGCAAAAAAGAGCTAAAAGAACTAAAATTTGGTAGGCAACTAGTGGGTACAGAAGATTTGAGAATAGAGAAATACCGTGGCCAAATTTATACAAGATGAAATATCCTAATTACTAAACAAGCAAGGATGTGCTGATAAATGTTTAACAACTGGATCTCTGGGGGGGAAATGTATCTATGACATACTTAAATTTAATTTGTATTATTAACATTTTCTCCATGACTTTCTAAACAATCAACAAAACAATTATCTAAGCACTGATTTGTATCACTTGTCAATTTGCAAGGTGTAAATGTTCACATTTAAAATTTAGCAATCAGCTCCCTTGAGATAGTATGAGGTAGCTCCAGTATACCTCCTGCATATATGTGATAAAGACAGTATAATTCACAAAAGGTTTGATGCTTCATAGGCTTTGAGTTGGACCTTCAAGGAAAATTAGGGCTTAGATAAGCAGAAAGAAGGGGAAAGGGTATTCCAGGCAGAGGCAATTAGCACAATGATAATGATGATGATGATGATGATGATGATGATGATGATGATAAAATAACTATTATTAATAGAGAGTTTTAAGGTTTGCAAAGGACTTTATATTATTTCATTTAATCTTCACAATAACACTATGATGCAAGTCCTTTCATTCCCATATTACAGATAAAGAAACTAACACTAAGAGAGATTAAGTGACCTTCTCAGGATGAAGTTAAGGGTCTAAAGCAGGACTTTAACTCAGGTTTTCCTAACTCCTATTCTGGCACACTATCTATTGAACCACATGTTTTTGTCCAGTTCTTTCAGTCATATCCAGATCTTTATGACCTCATTTGAGGTTTTCTTGGTAGTTGCTGGAGTGGTTTGTCATTTCCTTCTTTAGCTCATTTTTTACAGATGAGGAAATTGAAGTAAAGAGGGGTAAGTGACTTCCCCAGGGTGATACAGCTAGTAAGTGCCTAAAGACATCTTTGAATTCAGATATTTCTGACTCTATCCCAGTGCTCTATCTACTGTGCCACCTAACTGCTCATATTATATTATTTAGCTGACTCCGAACAAAAATCTGGAGTCAGAAATGTACAACACATGTAAAGAGACAATGAATCAATAAGTCTGGACAAGGCAGAGAGTTTGGTGAAGAATGGGAGGTAAAGTTGAAAAGGTAGATTGACAAATCATGGAAGGCCTTGAATGTCATGTTACAGATCTTGATGCCCATTATTTACACTGGTCCTTAAGTTTCTCCTTGTTGCTTAGAGGGATATTAAACAGTACTATGATCCCAGTTTAATCTCAGTTGGTTTTTCTTTTTACCATGGGTAGTTAACCGACTCTTAGTCATCACAGGTGCAGTAGAATAACGCCCCTACCTCTTCCTCTCCATGGTACACATATATCTTCTCCTCCACCCGCCCCAGTGTCTCCCTATGATTTCAGCCAGTTTTCTTAATTACAACATATGGATACGCAGTCTATCCATAGAAGCTACTAAGAGGATAATCTAAGAGACTATAAGAGAAATTAAAGTCTGGCATCAACCAGAAAGAAAGTTCACAAAGAATTCAGTTGTAGGGTAAATTTACCCACAAAATAGAAAATTGAATCTTAGGGACTCCAATTAGATGGAGTATTTTGTATTGAGAAATTCAGGGATGGGAGAAGGAGTCAGAGACAAGTTGGTTGATGAGCTCTTTCTAATACTGATGGAGATATTGATATAATCATAATTCCCAGGAGAAAAGGGGATCAGGGGAAGGACAGAGTCAACAGATGGTTCAGTGTAGAGGACTGCAGATATTGGGAAACTCTGAGAAAAGTATGTTTGAAGCAAAGCAGGGTATTAACTCAGTGTGATTAATGAGATGATGGTTCTCTAATTCAGATATACTTAGTATGGTGATATAATGGTTCTCTAGTTCATACATATATAATGTGCTGTAAATGATGTAATCATACTGAGTTATTTAGGGGCTGAGAGGACTAGAAATGAGACATTCCATCTTTGACCATCCTCCTGGTGGCTCTCCTGCCTCCTGCACTCTTCTACTAAGATCAAGACTGGTCCCAAGATCTTCCAGAGAGCTAGTCTGAATATTACATCCCAGGGAAAATGTGATTTGATCTATTGCGTCATGGGACACACTACATAAAGAATCTCAGAGCCAAAAAGGTTGCATCCTCCAAGGCATGGTGAAAGGCAAGATGAATTAATGAGAAGTCAGGAAGTTCATATTGGTTCATGATTGTTTCTGTGTTAATCAGGGGCTATCCGTTAGGAATGGTGGATTCCCCATGGCGTTGTTTTCAGCAGCCATATTTCTATCTCCTCCATGTTGTCAAAGAATGATTCAATGTTGAAGAACAATGAAGGGGCCTTAGAAGTACCAGGATGACTTGAAGATTCTTTTGGCAGAGCAGGGAGGAGAATGCTAGTTACTTGACTCCAAGAGCAGTGTCTTATCAAAATGCATCTGTTTTATAGTTCTGTCTATAATGCTCAGTTAATTGTTACAGACTAAAAGGCCGATACATTAATTCACACTAAGTTGTTACTGCCTAACATAATCTGCTTCTCCTTAGATGAATATGTGCTTTGAATAGCGTTCTGTTTACTTAGTTTAATGAATTTAAAATGATAGAATTTCAAATATCAATTCTGCTGGATTGATTAAAAAAAACTCCTGATTTTTTTGAGGAAGTGTATAGGGAGGGATTCTTTTTTGGTACTCCTAAAATCACAGTAGATAGATAATTGCATATAAGACCTAATTATTAGATCAGTTTTGATACTACAACTGCATTGAGATATACATAAGTAGGCTATATTCACCAGCCATCTCTAGATTCCTGTAAGCCTGTCCTTGTGTAGATTGACATAACTAGAAATATTTGACAAGGAACAATATCTACCTTTAAGGAGGTTTAAGTCTCACAGAGTATTAAAATATTACTTCAAAGATAAAATATATATTCTTCTGTTAAGCTTTCATGACTTTATATAACCTGGTCCCAATTGATCTTTGAAGCCTCACTGGACTACATTCTCCTTTCTAGGTGAACTGGTCTGACTAGCCTTCTCTCTGTTTTTCACACATGACATTAAATCCCATCTTGGTGCTTTTATACTAGCTGTTCTCTATGTCTGGAGTTCACTCCCAATATTCCGTGTCCCCTCCCCCCATCCCCATCTATGATATAAGACAGTAGGTAGAGTGTTGGGTCTGGTGTCAAGAAGGCCTGAGTTCCAATCCTATCTCTCCAAGTTGTCATGAAAACCAAACAAAATATTATTTGTAAAACACTTAGTACAGAGCCTAGCACATAGTAGTTATTATGTAAATGTTTATCACCTTCGTTCTTTCTTTCTGTCTCCCTCATAGCATCTCTTTCTTCCTTTAGAGCATAGGTCAAATAACATCTTCTATATGAAAATTTTCCTATATGAAACCAACTGCTAATTCCCTCTTTTCCAAACTATCTCACATTTGATTAGTTTGTATACATTAATATAATATTTATCTGGTTTAATACTTACTACCTTTATATTGTTGTGTATACTCTTATAATACTTGTTTTCCCCAATAAAATGTAAGTTCACTGCTACAGAGAATATTTCATTCTTTGTATTCTCAGTGCCTAGCACAATACCCAGAACACAATGTTACTTAATAAATACTTACAGATTGAGTGAATGATTGGTTTTCACTTGGGATTTAAATTATTGGTGGTTATGGATGGTGGGCAGCTGTACAGAGGAATACCCTACCATTAGGGTAAGAGAGGCTTAAACAGACCTCGTTTGTGTGACTATTGGGAGAGAAGGTGGGTTGTAACAAGGCCTGTAAGATGGCCAGACCAGTAATGAGAATGTCTTTAACTATGGGGAAAATTCTTCCTAAAGTATG
Organism: Antechinus flavipes; assembly: GCF_016432865.1. Classification (NCBI taxonomy): domain Eukaryota; kingdom Metazoa; phylum Chordata; class Mammalia; order Dasyuromorphia; family Dasyuridae; genus Antechinus; species Antechinus flavipes. The sequence continues at coordinate 467,430,955 of NC_067400.1, forward strand.
TGTCACACCCAGTCTCTACAGGAAGTGTCACTGTAAAGTTGGAATCCTGAATTAAAGTGCTTCTCTACCCATGCTAATTATAACTCTGATAGAAATGGTCTAAGAGGGTTCCAATATCATCAGAATGGGCAAATAACCATCTCTATGATGTTTTTAAAAGGCTTGTACAAAAGTGCAATCTGACAAGTTCAGTTGAAACAAATGGCATGTGTCCAAGTGGCTGGAGAATGGAAGATAAATTTGTAGATATAAATTGGAACCATATAGTGGGGGTCTTTGAATGCCAGATTAATAACCAGTCAAAAATTCTCTATATTGTATTAGCAAGTTCAAGTAGAACAAGAGATCCAAGTAGCTAGAGAATGGAAGATAAATTTATAGACATAGGTTGGAACCATACAATGGAAGTCTTTGAATGCCAGATTAATAACAATCAAAAGTTGTCTATATTATACTAGATACAATATGTCAGTAGATACTGAACACCTTTTGACTTTCAAAACTAACTTTTAAATCTAGTATTCAACCTTCATATATTAAATCCCTAGAAATAATGAAGTGATTGGAAATCTCTTTCTAAACTCTACTGTTTTTTTAAAGTATTTTAATGCTTTTTTTTTTTACCAATATCTAGAATTTACATTTTCAGAGTTGTTGTTTTTTTTTTAATTACTAGTGTATATAACTTAGTTAAGACATCTCTTTTTAAAAAAATGGTCACGTAGGCCTAGCCTAATGGAGAAGGTAAAGAAGGTGAATATATCATGGAGACTTAATAGAGAGCAAAGACAGTGAGATACCTTTATTAGTTGTTTTTTCTTTTAACACTGTAAGCTCCTTGAGGGCAGGAGCTGTCTTGCTTAGCTAAATTGGTATCTCCTGCACTTAGTACAGTTAAGAATTTAAATATTTTCCATTCTTTCTATTTACAAAATTCAATAAGCAGTAATTTTAAGAGAGTAAATTTAAGAGAGATTTAAGCTGGACATAAGAAAAGATTTCCCAAATAGTGAAAAAGACAACAAAGGATTCTTCTCTAAGGTTTTTTACTGAAACAGAAGGCAAAAATTATGGTAGAAAGGATACAGAACTGACTGGACTCTACACTCAGTTGAACTATTGACTAGCTATGTGACCTTGACCACGTTATTTTATATATTTGAGATTTGGTTTCCTTATCTGCAAAATAAAATGACTGAATTATACATAGTGAGTACCAAAAGTCTCAAAGTAGCTTTACTACTCCTGTATGCTGGTTTCTGTCTCCTTCAAAATTACATGAACGGTGCGAGATTGCTTTTTCTCGCTGGACAAAGGGATGGGCGAGGTGACTTTCTGATGGTTTCTTTTAGATTTCTTATTTCATTTTTTAAAAATTCATGTCTAGCCTTGGAAACCAAATAGCCTTGTCTTCCCAACCATCTTCAATATAGACTGACTTGTCCTGTTCTCTCGTCCTTTGGTTTATGGATGGCAGAATTAATAAGATGGACAAGCTGAGCTACAATAATGACTTTTCTGTGGCAATCCCAATCTAATAACTCACCCTGGGAACTGGCTGACGACTGTGGGAGCTGAGCCCATCTAATGCTTTAATTGGCACTTATTCTAAACAGTTCATTAAAAAGGCCACACACAGCTCCTGCCTAGATTGCAGATGAGCTGACCTGACAAGAGAAGCAGTGTTGAGGGTAGAGTATAGGCTTGAATTTAATGGATCGCTGCCCTAACCTCTTCACCTATGTATGTGAACACATTAGAAGCCATGAGATCCTAGAAGGGGCAGGCAGGTAGAAGTTTGCCTACATGACTCCAAATATCTAAATAAAAATGGAGGGGGAAAGGAAAGAAAGATACTCCCTCCTCCCCCAAAGCCCCAGTTTCCTTTATGGACTGACAAATAACCAGATGCTTGAAAACTCTGGATTTTGGGCTGTTTCAGGTTTTCACTAGCTGGTATACAGAAGAGGTTATTGAATTTGTAATCAGATAATCTGACTTCAAATTCTAGTTCTGCTACTTATTACTTGCATGATCTTGAGCAAGTCACTTAATATCCTATTGTCTCAGTTTCTCCATTTGTAAAATGAATAATTTGGACTACACAATTTCTAAATTATTATTTATTACTAAATGCTTCAATTTTATTACTTTTCTATCAAAGAAAACAAAACTTGGAAAATCATCCTTTGATTCTGTCCTCTAACCTTCTCCCTTCTCCCAGATAAAGCTACATCAGGTGTCATGCTAAAGAACAGTGATCTAGGAGGGAATTCCCTTTGTCTATGAGATAGTGAATAGAGATAATACATCTAACTAGCTCCTTAAAGTAATTCCAACTCGTGGTTCTTTAAAAGGGTCCAGGAAAATTTATTGCTCAATTCCTAATAGCAGCAGCTTTAAAACTTTTGTAACTTCTTTTTAAATTTATTTAAACTTTCACTTACTTTATTTATTTTTAATACACATTTCTTCATGAATGATTCTTCATGAATTGAGAGAGAAAAATCAAAACAAAAGAGAAACACCACGGGAAAGAAAAAAATACAGAAAAAAATGAATATAGCATTTATTGATTTATATTCAATCTCCATAGTTTTTTTTTCTGGATGCAGATGGCATTTTCTGTCCAAAGTCTATTGGGATTGCTTGGATCACTGAACCACTGAGAAGGACCAAGTCTTAAATAGTTGATCATTGCACATTCTTGCTATTATTGTGTACGATGTATTTCTGGTTCTGCTTGTTTTGCTCAGCATCAGTTCATGTAAATTTTTTCAGGCCTTTCTAAAATCAGTCTGTTCATCATTTTTATAGAACAATAATACTCCATATTATATATCTTCATATATATAATCATATATCATAGCTTATGCAGCCATTCCTCAATTAATGGACATCTACTCATTTTTTAATTTTTTGCTACAATAAAAAGAGTTGCCATAAACATTTTTGCACAGATGGGTTTTTTCCCTTCTTTATGATTTCTTTGGGATACAGACCCAGTAGTAGCACTTCTGGGTCAAAAAGTGTGTGCAATTTAATAGTCCTTTAGGCAAAGTTCCGGATTGCTCCACGGAATGTTTGGATCATTTCACAACTCCACCAACAGCATTGGTGTCCCAATTTTCCCACATCCCTTCCAACATTTACCATTATCTTTTCCTGTCTTCTTAGTCAATCTGAAAGGTATGAGGTGGCACTTCAGAGCTGTTTTAATTTGCATTTTTCTAATCAAAGATTATTCAGAGCATTTTTTTCATATGACTATAAATAGTTTTAATTTTGTCATCTGAAAATTGTCTGTTCATATTCTTTGACCATTTATTAATTGATGTTCTTTTAAAATTTCTAACACCATTAAGTCAATATAAGTGCAAATTGTCAAATTAAATATCCTATTCAGAGATCAATTAACTACTTAGTCAATAATCATATATGTAGATATATATGTGTTTATATATCTATACACATACTTTAAAAGTATATACCATACATGTATACATGCATATAGGTATGTTATATGAATATAGTTGTGTGTATGTGTATATAACATTTATATATTATGTACATATATATAGCCATGTAAACTATGTGTATATATGCACATATAATTGTATATTCATGTGTATATATATACACATAGTTACAAATGCATGTATACATTATAACATCTATGTTATAAATGTATGTATAGATCTACATATAACTGCATATACACACACACACACACATATTATACTTGCTCATGTCTATTGAGTCAATCAATAAAATTATCCTTACCCTATGTAAAGTAAGTGTAAAAGATGCTATACTGTGATACCTTAACCATATGAAAACACTTATTTATGGAATCAATCAATCACAGTCTTTAGACAAAGTGATGGAAAAATCTTTGATCAGTTTAGATGTCCTTGAAAGCCATTGGATGAATTGGAATGCTTTTACACAGGAAATGTGTTCAGATGGATTAAGGAAATTTGATCATGCTCTCTGCAACAAAAAAGTGCAGACCATTCTGGAACTCTGGGAATTTAAAACATTAGCAAATAAAGTGGTAAAAACTTTCTAGATGAATTCCTAAAAAATAAATTTTTATTTAGGGTAGAGGAGAAAAATCTCAACTTAATCCTCTAACTACATTCTTTTTTTCTCTTCATCTTAGGTGGAGAAGAAACTCGTGAGCTTCAAAATGATACAGAAGATTTTGGACTTTTTATCATAATCGTGGTGGTCTTTCCTCTGCCCAACACTCCAAAATAGCTAATGTAAATGTCCACATCAGAAAACAAAGACAGACTAGATTTTTGAACAAAATGCATATCAAAGACTGTACAAGAAGACAAACAGGAAGGTTAGATCATATCTAAGGAGAACATCTTAAAGAATCAAGAAAAAAAGGACTCCTGGGAGCTGTGAGTTACCTACTTTATCATATACACTCTAAGCTTGAGTCCATTTTATTCTTGATTCTGTATGTATTTGTGGAACAGCATTATGCAGACATTTGAGTTGTTTTGTAACAACTATACCATTGCAGTAAATACTGCTTAACTAATTATATCAATTGATAATCATGAGTAGAAATATATCAATAGGGACTCATAACAAATAGCATTAAAACAACATCTTCCTAATTTCAGAGCTATATCTAAGAAGACTGAAGAAAGATATAGCAGATTTCTTCTGCAGACAGCCTGCTTACAGGTGTAAGTATTGGGTTAATAGCACCTGAGCATGACCTGTAAATATGAACCAATATGTTTATATTTCAATACTTTGATAAACACACAACTTCACTGATATAGCATTGGCACATATTATGAACGCATCCATGACTTCTTATTTTGTGTTATTCTTGTTCATTTTGCTGCATAGGTTTTCCAGAAAGTCTATTCAAAATAATGAAATGATTCTTCTGAATCACTATTTTGGAGGTACCAATGAAGTTTCCACTTCCTTTTCTAAGCACTTGTCATAGATCATGTCCTTTGTATTACTTCTCATGTAAAAGTTATCATTAATAATATTTGTGTGTATATATAAACATATATACACATACACATTGGTATAAGTATACCTACATTTGTCTATATCCATATCTATATCTAAATCTAATATTTTTATGAAGCATCAAAAATAGAAAAGATTTCGCAAATGACCTCAATTTGGCAGGACTTTTAAAAATGTACAAAAGATAGAAATCACACATATAATTCAATATGTAAGTCTGTGTGTGCTGCCCACAGATTTAATATTGGTTATGAATGATTTTATCAAATCCAAGCTTTTGCTATGTACGCTTCCTAATTTATTTAATTAAATAGCTTTTTACTTCCATTACATTCATTTATAACAAATACAATGAGATTAGCATAGAGGCAGCTGTATAACATGGGGAATGTGTTTCTATCATAGGTTTTTGATGAAATATCAGGGGAGGAAGGGCAAAGAAAGACAGACGCGGAGAGTGGGGAATGAGAGAGAAAGGGATAGAAGGTTTTAGAGAAGGAATGTGTAGTGATATTGGCTGTTGGCCTTGCTATTCTGTCAATATTTAAATCTGGAACCACTTAATTCCTACTGGTTTTTTGCTACCTCATATTGCATAATTAAGCATATTTCTATTAAGGAGATATTTAAGGAATCCTAAACCAATATCTCAGGGACTTGCTCTCAAGGCATCTAGTCTACTGGTCCCATTCTCACTTTGCACTGGCTGCCAATTTTGTACCTTATGCCTGAAACCATTACTTAATTCTCTGCCATGAGTTTTCACTAGAAGAAAGATCTTGCCTTGTCCCCTAAATAATAGGAGTCTTGCCCCTTGAATCTCGCTTTCAGTGGCTATGTCCCTATTGCCTACTGCCAAAACACTGTGGTTGTAGCTCCTGCTTTCCTGGACCTTTTCTTTTTCTTACTGTTAGAATTGGTTTTATGCTGTCTGACTGGTATTCAAGGTTCCCTACAATCTGGTTTCATGTATCTCTCCAGAATCATCTCATATAATTTCCTTCCTAAATTCTATATCCCCAGCCAAAATGGATCATTCTCTGTGCTATAGCTCTTTGCTGTTGCTTCTACAGGCCCTTGTTCTTTGAACAGACTCCTCTTCTCTCATTTCTAGCTGTTGAAGGTTCTTCTTTCTTTTTAGACCTAACTCTAAAGCCACTTTTGATGTTCCCTTCTCTGTAAAATCTTTCTACAATTCTTGGGTGCAAATAATCTCTACCTCTTCATTAAGATATATTAATATAGACATATGGGAGATGCAAACTCCCAAGTCAAGAACTATAGACATCTGTGGGAATAATATAAATTTTAAAAGTATGAGACTTCTTAGCTCAATGACCAGTGAGACAACTTTTATCCCTATCTACTGCTTCTCTTCCTTTTTAAATTTTTATGTATTTTTAATTACTCTTTTTATTTTTACTTTTATTTTTATATGAGTTTTCCTCTGCCCCATCCCCCTTTCCTGACATGATGCTGCATTGACATGGTGCTAAGTGAATGAAGGCAAGACACAGTGTTCGTGTTGCCCCAAGTTTCCACACAGGAGACATTTAGATTAGAGAAAAGCTACAAAAACTATCACCAGAGAGTTTGTGTCAAACATCAAGAAGATGATTCTGGAAGTGGCTGGAACAGAGCTTTCCAAACCAAGAAGATTTGCATTAGAGGAGGAGATAAGTCCTTCCAGATGTCCCAGAAGTGACTCCTTAACTTTTATGATCTGCCTTCCCAAACCTGCTTTTTTTCAGTAGGTAAATGCATTCTCTGTCCCTGTCCTACTTTGATGTGGTCACTGACTTGTCTATTGCCTTTCCCTTGACTCTACTGTGCCACTGAGACTGTGGGTCCAGATTCTACTAAGTCTGGAAAAGCTTTAGGCAGAGATTCTGCCATGGAATTTATGTCCTTCATCTACAGACCAAATCCACCAGGCTAAGAGAGATTCATCATCATAGGGCTGGCTACCAAGGGATGACTTTTGGGAGCCATAGAAACTCATAGTACAAAACATGAGGGTTATGCTCTGTGTGGGCAAGGGGAACAGCCACATGGATCAAGTACTGTATTGATTAAAACAAAGGTGTAGAGATTAAAATTGCATTTATTTGACATCTGAAAGTATATTAGACCAAGTGAGACTGATGCTTCATTTCTTTATGTGGAGATAAGTGCTTTCTTCACTGCTCACAAAACCCAGAGATATCTGGCCCTTTCTAAATGTATATCACTTCTACATCCAATCAATCAATCAATCAATCAACATTTATTAAGTGCATATGTGTCAGACATCTTGCTAAACAATGGAGATACAAATGAGGCAAAAGACAATCCCTGACCTCAAGGAATTTCCAAACTAATGGGAGATAAAACAAGCAAACAATTATATACAAAATATATTAATAATTAATAGAGGGAAAGATAGTGGAGTTAAGAGAACTTGGAAAAAGATTGAAGACAATGGGAATATTTATTTGGAGAAAGAAGAAAATAGACACAGGGAGACATGATTGTTGTCTTCAGGTATTTAAAGGATGGCCATATATAAACCTGGATGGATGAATGGAATGGAAAGATGTTTTAGTGGGGGATGAGTAGATTGATAGATTTCATCTAAATAAAAGAAAGAACTGTAATAATTAGAGTTTTCTCCAACATGTGTTATCCATGACTAGAAGTATTCAAGCAGAGAAAACTTTTAGCACTGAAGCTATTGAAGGCATTCCTACTTTGGCAGCAAAGTTTGACCTGATGACTCTAAGGTTATTAATAATTTCACAATTCAATGAATTTATAACTCTGGTTTTGCCCTTGCCCTCCCAATTCTTCTCTGTGATGAAGCAAATCCTATTTACATTATAGCTGGTACTGAAAGTCCTTCTGAAAGCCCAGTATCTCCAAAAAGCAAGAATAGGGACCTACCTTTGATCAATTACTTAATTAGGTTAATTAAACAACCCATGCTACTCTAGAGGGCATTTTACTATCTTGAAGTAAAAGTACAAGATAATACAAAACCTCGCAGATTTACATTCCTAATGCTATGTAACACATGAACGTCCATTCTTGTGTTTCCCATCAATAATCAATCAGTGAACATACTTAGCTATTAGCAAAGGCATTAACTAAAATAATGGCAAAAACAGTAGTTAAAAGGTATTCCCCTCCACATGAGTCTGGGCCACATTATCCCTATAATTACAGATAGCATTCTGGGAGAAGTGGGCACAAACTTAGAGAACAGTGATGATATGGCACATGAGTAGATTCATGTATGGCAAAAGCAATTCACGAGTTATGGTACATCAGGGTTAAGAAATGCTTTTTCTCTTTAAAAAGTCCTCGTACAGCTAGCTGCCTATGGGTTTAACATTTCTGCTGATTGGGTTGTTCACTTAAATGCCCAGGGGCTGCTACCCTCCACAGCTTGACTCAATTATCAGCATTTTTATCTTGGGTCCATGGCCAGCTGTCTTCTCAGCCACTAGGAATCCTGTTCCTTAAAGCTACTTCCTCTACTGACTGACTGTCTTTCTATATCTGTGGTTTTCTGGAGCATGTCTCTCTGATCCCTAAACTGACTCAAATTCTCTTAAACTGATGAACTCTTTAACTGCTGTATGAGGTGTCTCCTGAGAAAATTGTTCCTAGAAATCATGATCAATGGATTGGAGAGAGAGAAATCCTCCCTCCCAGCCTAGCAGGGCTCTCCTGCAAAGTGCTCTCAAGTCTACACTTTCCTATTCCCCTAATCTCTCTGGAACTCAGCTATTTAATAAAAATAGTAGCTTCCTCACACTTCGTTATGGAATTGTTTTTAAAAACATGTGTACTTTCAGTCATGCTCCTATCTATTATGAGGAGAGCACTTTCCTGAACTCCTTAAAATGAAGACCAAACACACTTAACTTATGGGCTGGTGTTTGCTTCTGCAGAACCTGCCCATTAACTAAGCCAACTTAAGAAAGAGATATGGAAATTTAAATGTGTCACAATTACCTTATCTCTTAGATTTGCCTTTCACTGTGAAAATGTTATTAGCACATGATAAATAAAAGAATACGAACATATGAATAATGCAGCATTATAGCAAGATGCTGGGAGAGTGAAATAAATGGAATTTCTTGGAACTAGTTACAAGTGGCTCTCCCAGTCACCTCCTAGCTAGAGGCAAAAAATGATGGTAAAGTCAACAGTATATCCCTGATTACATTTGGGTAGGAGTCCCCAAGATGGGTGACAAAATTTCTTATGCTGAATAGCGATTGTGTACAAGACACATGGTTATCTGTTTAGCTCAGTTACGGTGCCACTCAAAGACAGGAGCTGCTATATTCTAAAGTCCTTCCAAGCCCAAATAAGAAGTGACTCTTCTCTGTTCCTTTGTGGTTGTAGTAATTAGTCTGGACATACCAAGGAGCTTGAGGCAAGTTTTGCTGGAATCATCACTTTAACTGCCATACTGACAATAGAGGGTTTGACAAGTTCCAGGGTGAAGGATCTTTTGACTCAGGTTTCTAGTTGCTGGAACATTTCTCCTGGTGTACTGTGGGTATACCAGTTCCTAGAAGTCTGAATGTGAGCATCTTACAGAACTCCAGATGCTGCTCTCTTTATACCCTCCAGTAGGGTAGCCAAGACAATTAATTGTTATTTCCTTTTCTGACTAGAAAGGAGAAGAAATGGTAACATCTTTTGTCTCTTCTCTCCTCTCCACTTACACAACTATCCTTAACACTTCTTACTAAGACTATTCCAACAGCCTCCTAACTGGTCTCCTTGCCTGTAGTCTCTTCCTTCCATTTCCCATAAAGCTGCCAAAATGATATTTCTAAAGTGCATGTTTGAAGGATCATTTCCCCTTCTTAAGAAGTCCCACTGGCTTCCTATTGTCTTAAAGATAAAGTAAAAACTCCATTGTTGGGCATCTAAATCTCTTCATAGCTGGTCTGCAGCTTGTATTTCCAATCATTATTCCCCTTTATGTATTTTGTGTTCCAATTAAACTGACCTTACTGTTACTTACTTCCACCTCCACCTCTGCATCTTTGCACAGATTATTTTCTATATCTGTAATGCTTTCTTTACCCTCACCTTTGTCTCTTGATATATGTTGCTTCCTTTAAGAATTGTCTCAAACAATGCTTACTACATGAGACTTTTCCTGATCTTCACAGCGGTTAACCAATAAATGGTTACTCTCTTCAAAGAAAACAGATCCCCACCCCCCCACACACACACTGCACTGATATCTCCACCCTGCTTCCAAAAGTTAAAGGGAAGAGGACAAGGTGGCTGGTAAAAAGTTGGCCTGGGTATAAAATGAAATATGATTGGATCCTGCCTAGATACAATGGACCATTTGAGACATTCATCAATGAGGCAGAGGCCTAAGAGTGGAAATTATAGAGATGAAAGGTTAAATCCTCTAGCTAATTATCTTTGATGTGGTATGGCAAGTTGGTTGACAGGAAGATGTTCAAGAAGTAAAATGAAACGTAAGTGACATTTCCCTGGCTATGTGAGCCCATATGAGACAATCTCCAAATGCGAAATGTAGAAGAAGGTAGTTTGAGGAAATAAGTGATATAATATCTACATGTTATTTAATCCTTTTAAAATCTTTCATTCTATTTTAATTATGCTTTCCCTTATCACTATGTCATCTGTTGAAATTGTTGGCTAGTGTGGGAAGAGGTCCAGAAATGGACCGAGTGCTTTGAATAAGTAGTAGACACAAATAAATTCCAGGAACCTAAATATAACACAAGGGTCTTATAAATGGAACATTTTACCTTGCCTAAAATGTAGTATGTTAGCAAAGAACTGGAAACAAAAGTTGTTGCTTATTAATTGAAGAATGATTGAATAAATTGAGGTACATAAATATAATGGAATACTATTGTGCTGTTAAGAAATGAGGAAAGTTGGGGCAGCTAGGTGATTCAGTGGATAGAGCACCAGTCCTGAAATCAGGAGGAACTAAGTTCAAATCTGGTTTCAGACACTTAACACTTCCTAGCTGTGTGACCTTGGGCAAGTCACTTAACCCCAGTTGCCTCATCCCAAAAAAAAAAAAAAAGAAAAGAAATGAGGAATATAAAGACTCTAGAGAAGCACAGAAAGATCTAAAGCACAGAAAGAACCATAAAAAATGAAGAAGAATCAAGAAAACTTTATGTTCAATAACTAAAACAATATAAATGAAAAGAATAATTTAAAAAATCAAAAGTGAATGTTACAAAATTATAAAGAACAACTATGTTTTGAGAAGGCATTCTTAATCTACTGTTTTGCAAATGTTGACTATTGAACATATTGCTAGACTTTTTCTATGTATAAATCACTTGTGCTGCTTTTTTCTTTTTTTGTCTTTAAAAATATAGTTTGTTATATGGAATGACTAGCTGGGAAGTGAAGGGAGAGGGATACCAGGGGAAATTATGATAATATGAAAAAAAGTCATTATAAAAAAAGTGAAATGCATCATATTCTCTTACTAGGTAATTCTAACACCTCTATCCTTGCCTGCTTAGAGGCAGGAGTCCACTCACAAGATTTGGATCTTTTTTCTATATCTATGGTCAAGGTTTTCAGGCCTGGCACAATCTACACTTAGCAGGCAATATAAATAAATCCCAGAATCACTTCTTTCATTGTTGCCTTCTGCTTGTTTGCCTGTTTTCTGAGATGCTTCACTAAAATACCTTCTTGCCTTAAATGACTTCTTTGCCTACCTACATTTTAGTAATTTAAGTAAATTTTAGTAAATTTAATTAAAAGGTAAATTAATTATTTGAGATAGAGATAGAGGAAGGAAAGACTGATGAGATCCAAAGCCGGGGAAAATTTTAAAAGACCAGTTATATATGATTCTTGGTAGAAAAAGGGTCTAAATGTTGAAATTAATTGTAAACTACAGAATACTATGATTAATGTAATAAGTCAAGAGTTCAGGCTGGAGAATCAGTTTGAAAGAAGGATAAGTCAACAGCTAAATAAAACAGTCAAGTGCAGGCTAGGTTGTTCACACAGAGGTCTACTCTCCTTGGGGATGAGATGAAAGTGTCAAGCATTGAAACAAACTTAGATTTGGAACTGTGAGGGAACCGGGACTGAAAACAATTAGAAACCAAGCTTTTGCTTGCTAGATGTCTTTCTCCATCTTCTGACTGCTGCTTACTGATATTATATATTGATCATGCTTTTTTTTTTTTTTAACAAAGGATAACATTAATAATGGGTTAGCACTATAGTTTCCTAATTCTAGGGTTTTGTGAAGATCAAATGAGACAATATGTGTGAAGTACATTGTAAACCTTAAAATTAGCTATTTTCATAATTACTCATCCAAACGTATGTTTTTCTGCAACTTAAACCATAGTTTCCTGACTTATGGGTGCACCTTCTCTTTCTGTCCTAGCTGAGCTCCCTCACAATCTAGACCTTTCTTGTCCTTTTGTTGCTCATATCTTTCTGTGATGGACCCTGTGTTTTGCCTATAACTCTTAATTCACCTTTGTGAGAAATGAGTAATTTCCCTCCAGATGTCAAAACCCTTGACAATGTAGCCTGCCCAATGGCCAAAGTTTTCCCAAGGGCCTTTTCTAAATGGTCTCAGGAAAACTGTCTATTCTGTATGATATTTTTTTAAAAATCAAGAGATAATTTCTAGGTAATCATTCACTTTTAATAATAATGCTAGCATTTTACTAAAATGTTGGCAGCTTTCTCAGAGGACAAAGACCCTTATGATGGGAGGCTCACGGTTTATATGCCTTTAGAAGAGGGCTGTTCCTGAAGGTGGCAATCAACTCTGATTGGTTAACAAGTAATGAGAGAAAATGAATATTGCAGTGAGGAGTTGAATGATATCATGTCACAGAGAGATTATTCCTATATCCAGATCACTGACAATCTAGACAAAAGAGCTACCTCCACCCACTTTCAGAGGCTATGATTTTGAAATGAGGACTTTATTAAAAAAAAAAGAAAGAAACTAAATCTCCTCAAGTCATTGGTTATTAATTGCCCTCTAAGGTAGAAGACAGTGATAATGACATCAGCTGCACAACTGTCAATTCCTCCTAACAAAGTAATACTCAACCAGATGACATGTAATTAGCATTCTCAGATTTGAGAGAAAGAGAAACAGAGACAGACAGAGAAGCAGAGTGGGGAGAGAGAGGGAGAGAGGGAGATAGAATAATTTCAGAGATGAGAAAGTTTAGAAATGGTTGTGTTTCAACAAAAAACAAGTACCTGTCCTCATTAGTTCCATGGTTAGGATGTCTTCACAAGTCAATTCCTCTTGCTTAATAGATAAAGAATTATAACTCTGAACATTCACAGTAAAACTCACTTCTCAACCATGCTGAGGCTCCTGGTACTATTAGAACAGTCATTTTTTTCAGATTCACAGATTTAAGCCCCATCAATATATGTTTTTTTTTAAATTAAGACAAAGACAAATGACATAAATTCAAAACAAAGGTATTTAATGAAACAGAATATCAAGGTCATAACAAGGAAATGAATCAATTGTTAAATACTCTTGGCCCCTGATCTCAAACAGTTGTCACATCCAGAATTGTTTCCTGGGAATGCTAGTTTCAGTTCCTAGTTTTTTCCTTAATGCAGGAGTGTGTTCACTTAGATAATGGTGCCAGGAAGACTTGATAGAGCTCTTGGGAGCTTCTTGGCATTGATAATGCTATTGACTGAAATTGACTTCTTGGTATAGCAGCGCCAGCTTTTGTTGCACTAATCTCTCTTATTTCTGAGATTCCTTCATTTCTCTTGGTGCTAAAGTCACTTCTGCAAACTGCACTGTGCAAACTGGTGTGATTGAAGCACTCTTGTCATTTTTCCATATCTATTTCATTTTCCCCAAATCAGTTTTTCTTGCAAAACTCTACAATATTTTAAAAGAGCATCCAAGCAGCAACTAGGCTGGATAATATCCCTGTGAGGTGGAGTCCACAGAGAAGCTTCTAGGATGTACAATGCAAAGATAACTTCTTAGAAACAAGGTTTTCTAATCCCAGATTTTATGGGGTATATGCATAGAGAGATCTCTCCAAAGAATTCTACAGATTAAAAAGAACCTCCTCAGTTATTTGACCTATTCCCTTGTCTCTAGTATTTGAACAGTCAAGGGGAAGAAGGGAAAATCTCCACGTTCCAAAGACTTCCAAGAAGGAGCTTATGCATCTTTGCAGAGCCTGGTCCAGTGATTCTCAGACTTGAAAGACACATTGTTGGATGTTTTCTCCTACAAACATTGACTGCCTTCAATGGAAGTAGAAAATAGTCAATCCAAATGCCTGTTTTTCAGAATTTTATACTCAGCTAGTGTAAGAGTTGAACAATTTATTTTTAATCTAAGTTTCTTGCTTTTCTTCTCTTTAAAAAAATTTCTTTTTTCCCCCTTTACAATGTTTTCTTGTTAGTAACAATGGTATTATGGGTGTGGCTTGATTTAGGTCTCCTGCTAATTTAGGCTCAATATTATAATGAAGTGAGACACCTATGGTTCATCTAACAGCTAGAGGGAAAGGATATTCAGCAAGATTATTTATGAGGATACCACATTGATTCAGTTAGCAGAGGTCCCTGTTATCATTGTATTGTTTGTTCATGGTCTTTAAGCCTCAGAGAAAGGAAGAAAAAAAAAACTCATGAGTTTTTATACTCAGGCAAACAAGATGTCACATCAACAAGGGGTCTGACCCTTAGATCAATCGAATCTAAAATAGAGTTTCAACATCTTCTAAGGAAAAGAACTGGCCCATCCTATGTAGGAAGAGGACTTAGAAAAATTGAGCTTTGTATATTTGGCAAAACTCTTGTAAATATTGTTCCTACAAGCAGCAAGGACACAGGGAGAAGACTTCATTTTGCCTTATTTCAGTATGAATAGTTGGTTCTGATTTGGTGGAGAAAGTTTGTTACACTATTATCTACTCTAAAGTTTTAGACAAGCAATTCTTAACCTGGGGCTATGGATGGATTTCAGGAAACACAGGAGCTTTTAAAAAATTGACAATCATATTTTAATACAATTGATTTATATTACAATCCAATATATTTTATGTATTTAAAAATATTTTTTCTAAGATGGGGGGGGTGAGGGGGTCATAGTATTCACCAGATTGTCCATAGGATCCATAACACATAAAAATCAAGAAAGTTCTAGATTATCTATAAATTTCTCTAATCCTTAGTTAATTTGTATTCTGCTTAATCAAGTGATGTCTATAGTGGAAAATAACATTCAAATAATTATTTTTCTCTGGGATTAAGGAGAGATACTGTTTTAAGCTTTAAGAGTTTAAGGAAATCCTTGTGAATAAAAAAGCAATTTCTATTTTCTATAAATAAATATTTATAAAGAGGTCATATGTGGAGGAGCTTACATTTGTTGTTGTACAAATCTTTCATATTAAGAGACACATTTCCCAGGCCTGCAAAATCAAACTTTATAACAGTAGGCTGAGACTTGGAATTACTGTGAGACTTTATGAGGCAATGTCATCAGAGGAAAAGATGATAGAGTAATGAAATGGACGTGGAGGCAATGATGAGACAGCAAAAGATCCTGAGTTATGGAGCCTACCAGAAATGTGGTCAATGATTGACTAAAGTGAAAATAATTTTGATACCCCTACTCAATTTAATCAGTATTTAGTCAGGTCATTGTGATTTAATGGTATCAGAGACTGTAAGTAAAATAGAGTTATCTGAGTTAGTTAAGGTTGTAAGAATTAGAGTTATGTAGACTACAATTAATCCACCATGTATTGGTGATTATATTAATTGTATTGGATTTATCAGATAGATTCATGCTGTATTAGTTAGGCCTATTGTAAGAATATATTAATTTGAGTCAAGAATTTATTACATTAGCAGTCTCTCTCCAATCCTAAGTATGTTATACTTGAAATAAAGTTCATAAATCTCACTAATATGTCTCCTTACCCTATGAATAACTTCTGTCCACTCTCTAGTGACTTTTGCTTCAAAACTACAACTTCCTGGGGTCATAGGAAACTATTGTTCAAACACTGGAATCTTGCCAAACCCTGGAAGATGCTAAGATGTTGCTGAGAGGGTCTCATAACCTTTGGAAAGCCTCTGCCGAGATACCTACCATTGGCAATCCGTAGTTGATGACCTATAATTAACGATGACCTATAATTGCTTGATGAACATTTCCCTTAGACAATGATAAGATTTTCCTATTTCTGGAATTAATCAGTTGTGGAATTATACTACCTCATTCTATTTTTGGTACTCCCTCAATGGCTATAAAACAATTTTTTTCTCAAGAAGAGATTTGGATTATAAGTAAGGTCTTGTACTCAACTGATCAGGGACCACTGGTATCCTTAATAAATTGAATGATTGTGCTCAGAGTTCTGTCGGTGACTTTTGTTGCAGATTGGAATTTTGCAATCTGCACTGAGTGACCAGACTCACAACTCGGTTACAATGAAGAGAGATAGCCAAGCTATGGAAACTGCTGGATTGGGCCAATGATGTAGAGACACTGAGAAGAGCAATGGACCAAGACATACAAATAGCAGATGCCCATGACTGACATGATATTGCATGATTTTCCCTTAGTTTTCAAGCAATAATCTGGAACAAGTTACAAAATTTAAATTAGAGGAATTCAGAGGAATTGAAACGTTAGAAATGAGACTTAAAGGTCACAAAACTTATAGAGGGAAAACTTAAAAAACATGTTATGAGATGTGATCAGATGTGGAGACACTCACAGGAAGAAGATGTAAAGATGTAATTAGGGGTTGAGACTCATGTGGAAGAATTATTCTCTATATACAGGTTGTAACCTTTGTAGTACCCCCCCATGGGGAAATCAAAGGAGAGACTTGCATTTTGTGTCATAGGGTATAAAAAGACATATCTGTTGATTCCAAGTGTCCTGTTCTATAGGACACCTGCTGCTCCCGTTGCATAATAAAATGGACTTTTAACTCCACCTCTCCCAAATCTAATAGGGTTATTTATCACAAAGTGGAGATCTTGGATTATGCTGGGAAAGAGAAAAGTAGAATTGTATTCTATTGAGAAACAGTTGCTGAGAATATTTCTGATGGTATTTTGGGGTTTGCTTTTTTTCATTAAGATGCTATCCTCATGTCTATGCTGTTGTTTGCCTGGGTTTTTCTTAGCACATTCGTAAGCAGATTTCTAGATTTGATTTGTGTTTAGATGTACATGACTTCACACTCATTTGGGGGCTCAAGAGTAATGGCATGTATTTACCAGAAAATATATACTACAAATACGAATCCATGTCTATGGAGAAGCTAGTCCTGGCTGGCTCACAGACACATAAGATGTCACTTATAACCTACTTTTCTCACTGTCAAAAGAAAATGAAATAAAAGTCTTGAGAGTTGTGTTCAATAGGAAAGTCAAAATTGCAGAAAAGTCTCCTGTCTTCAAATCTTACTTTTCTATTCCTGGTAATAAAATGCTATTAATGGCATCATGAGTAGGTATTATTCACCCTCTTTTGTTATCAAAGTCTTGAATCCTAGATGAGTGATCAGCTTATAAACAGTTTTATAAACATCAGAAGGTATAAACACCATGAACAAAGGACAAAGAAGAGAAGAGAGGTACTAAAGATTTAATAAGCTAAAGAGGTCTTCATCTGTCTTTGGATTCAGTTCTCAGGGTCTTTCCTTCCTAAAATGAGATGTGACAAGTTTAGGGCTGAAGTTCCTTTATCCATCTCTTTTAGTCAAATATACCAATATGAATAGATTGCCATGGGGCATCTACTGGAGCATAGCCCTGATAACAGCATTATTTCTAGCAGACAAAACCTTGGGCTTGGGATCAAGAAAGATGGTTTTTAATCTTGGCTGTGTCATTAAATACTGGTATGACTGTTCACCCTTTCTATTTTAGCTTTTTTCCTTTGCAAAAGGGATATAGTCCCCATTTCAGAGACTATAGTGAGGATAAACTGAGATAATATTGAATGAAGGTTTTATAAAAACCTGACAGGGCCCTATTGATTCTCTCTTTTATCTAATTTAGTTATTAATCCCTTGACAAGGTTAGCATTCTGATAATTTTGGCACAGACTTGGTCCTGAATAGTCCTCTTATTTCTTTATTATCACATTAGGAAGACAAAAGATACTTTTTTGGAGGCATAACTTTAACAAACAGATTAAAATTATTTGTAAATGAAAAAAATTACTACAAAGGATGCATGGAAGTGAGAGAAAGAATCAGTTTGTTGCCTGTCTGTATTATCCATCTATGGTGTCTATCCAAGATATAACAATGGACCACAAATGGATGAGAGTAGTGTGGATTGTACCTAGGAAATTGCACAGTGTTTTTGATGACCCCAAGATTCCTGTTGAAATAAAGGCCAATCTTTTTTTAATATCATTGTTTTTCAGGTGGTAGTATATGACTGGGAATTTATGAAATAAAACTGACTTTAAGGAATTAAAATTGCAGGTCACTTAAAGGACAGAGAAAAGGTGTATGATGGTATTAGTAGTCTGTTACATATGGCTATTGAAGGATTGAATGGAAGTGTCATTAAATATATTATCAGGAATGTGGAAAAGGAAGCAGAAAGAGTAAAAAAGTAACTATTAGGCCACATATCAAGGCCATATGCAGTTGAATGGACTTTGTATGGTAGATTTATGGGAAGATGCAGACAAAATTTACAAAAGAACACTCTCGGCAAGAGCATCAACCAATATGAGATCACTGACATCAAAATATTGAAGTACAAAATACATTACATCTAATTATTGAGTATAGGACCCTTCTTATACTCAAAGATCACATAGGTTGAAAATGATAGAGCCATGATGGAAAACCAAGTTATTTGAGTCCAGGTTACTTGAACACTTTCTTATATTGATCTATTATTTTATTTTGGTCCTTTTGAGAGATCTGTGATTTAATCCATGTGAGTCTTCTCTCAGGCAACATAGTTTGCAAACCCTTTATGAGTTAAATGTCTAGAATATTCATTTCCTTTTGACTAACTTTCCAAATTCATCTAGGCTGGTACTCTTATGGCAGAAAAGTCTCACCAAGGGGCTCATAACTATTGTTTTTCCATTTGAATAGGACCTACCAGGACTTTTGACTCATTGGTATGTAGTCTATAAGAATCCAGGAACATTTTTACTTCATGAATAGAGTAGGATATTAGTAGATTTTATGAACTCTTTATAGTAACTAACTAACTATATATAATCCCATCCAAACCAACGAATATACAAACCTTTTAAATGATCTTCTTCTTGACTCTTTTTGTACTTCTCTGGGGAAGAAAGATGAAGAGGAATGAGAAGATAAAAGAGAAAAAACTATAATCTGAAAATGATCCATAATCTTGCAGCTCCTGATTGTTTCTCCTGTCTTGAAAACATCTTCCCTGCTCCTTCTTTGCCTCTGTTTTTTGGAGCCATGGGAAACTCCTATTTATAAATGGCAGAAGCTCCAACATATGTAGAATCCAGGGTTGCAGGTTGTACTTTCAATTTAGATCCATTTACATTCCCAGTTGTACACACTCTGTCCAATTTTGTTCATGCTCAGAGAAGAGGTTTTTTGAAGGCCTGCTGGGTACACAAATCCAGGTGCTGAGAAACATCAAGAGAAGGTCAATCAAGCACAGACAATAGGCAAGAACAGAAGTAGCAGTTTCCCTTATGGTAGATACATCTTGGGTTTCGAATCAGAAGGGATTTCCCAACCAGGATCCTTTTCTTGTACCCAAATGTGGGTATAAGTTCTTCATATTCTATCTCCCTTAAATAACTAAGAGCCAGTTTTCTACTGTCAAAAGTCAGTAACCGGTCTATCTAATTTCTCCATAACAATAATGATGATAGTTAGCACTTAGAGTGCTACTAACTGCCATGTACTGTAAAAATAGTATCTCTTTTGCAGCTCACAACAATCCTAAAAGCTATCCCTATTTTACAGTTGAGAAAACTTAGACAAATAAAGCTCAAATCACTTGTCACATCATTAGTTAGTGAAATTAGATTTGAACTCAGATCTGCCTGATTTCAAACTAGTACTCTCCTCTGTCATCTAGCTCCTAAGCAATTACAAACCATATAATCTCCTGCAGTAGCGGAAGGAGGCAATTACAGACAGTTCTGTTGTCTGTAGACATCAGAAAGCTTCCCAAAAGGTTAATTATCTACCTTCATAATAGAAATGTTCATAAAATATTATTTAACAGTCAGAAAGTTTTCTTAGTTTTAAGCCAAGATTTTTGCTGCAATTTTAAACTTCCTTTTCTCTCTTTCTATCTATAGTAGAGGTGGAGAACAACCAATTATCACTTTTCTTAGAGTGAGTTACTTCCTCCCAACAACCTTCAAATAGTTAGAATAACAGAGAAAATGGAGAGCTGACTTTGGAGGTAGGAAGTCTTGGAATGAGTCCTGTCACTGACTTCCGTTAGCCACGTGGCTTTAGGCAAGTCGTGTAACATCAAATAGTAAGTCCAATTCTAGTTTAGAGAGGGGTTAATGAACAAAATATATGGAGAGAGTTCCTTACACATGCCTGCCAAAAAGGAGTTCCTTACATACAGAAATCAAGGACCAAATAATAGTAACAATAACAATGGGTCAATCAATCCACAAGTATTAGTTAAAGTGCTGGGCTGAGCTCTGGGGACACAACTCAATCAAGAAACATTTATTAAGCACTTGTGTTCCAGATTCTGTGTAAAAGAGCTTTCTTTAACACAAAGAAAGGCAAAAACACAGTCATATCTCTAAGAAGCTCAAATTCTAAGGGGAGAGACAATGTGGAAATATCTACATACATAAAAGATACAAATATTATAATTGAAAGGTGGTCTCAGAGGAAAATATTATCATCTGGTGTATATATATATATGGTGAGGTATTTGTGGAGTGGGAGAAGAGACTAAGAAAAGTATCTTGCAGGAGGTAAGATTTGGGTTGAATCTTAGAGGAACCCAGGGAAGCTAGGGGGCAGAGGTAAGGAGGAAGATTATTTGAGGCATGGGAGAGAGTTATAGAAAAGCATAGAGAATAGAATGCAATGCTATTGTATTTTTGTTCATATTCTCAAAGAGAACCAATGACACCAGAAGAGTGGTGTTTTGACTTGCAAGTGAATTGAATTGAAGTGAGGCAAAGCTGTGCAAAGTCTTCAACCACATTCTTTCCTCCAGTAGCATACATGTCGGGTGGCAAAACAAAGTCAAGATGACTGGCAATGGCCCAGGTTGCAGAGGACCTTGGCCTCTCTTAATTAAGGACTGCTATTCAATGACTAAAGACTAGATAAGAATTGAGACAAAAAAATGACCCAATTTACTATCATAAAAATATCAATCTGGGAGGAGAAAACCCTTAGAGTTTCTTGCTAAAACAGAAAACAATTGCTATTTATACTCATTCTAAGCCATCAAATCTAAACAATATATTATAAGAAATTAATAAAGGGATGGTTTCCATAAAACATGGATTTATACAAAGTGATGGAAGTCACTAGAATCTGGAGAACAATTTATTCTACAACAATATTATAAAAACAAACTATTTGGAAAGACTTAAGAATTCTGATCAACACTATGACCAAACTTGATTCTAAAGGAATGCTAACCATCTTCTGACAGAGAGACTCAATATGCAGAATGATACGCAAATTTGTGTACACGACTGATGTGAAAATTTTTTCCTGATCATGCATATTTGTTACAAGGGCTTTCTTTTTCTTTTCCATTAGGAAGGAAAGAAAAAAACAATAGTTCTTAATTGAAAAAAAAAAAGAAGAAAAGGAAAAAAATTAAAGCCATAGAGTGAAGAGTTAATGTTCAAGGAACAGAGTAGATCAGTGTCACTGGAGAAGGGGGAATGGGAGGAAAGCTTGAAGGTCATATATTCTCTGTCCTCAAGGACCTTTTATTTAACTATGAAAGTACAAGTTCCAACCAAAACAAAACAAAACATATTCACAACCTTAATAACACTCAAGTAACTTTAGGCAGTAGAGTTGTGGACTCTCTCATTTTGCTGGTTCTCTTTGATTAGCAGCACAGGCTAGAGCCTCATACCTTATCAGTCTTTCAACATTCCCAGGTAAGAAGGAAAACAAATGGCACATCAACAGCTAGTAGAAGTTTCTTTCTCCCAGCCCTCAGCGGGTGTCCCTGCCTTTCCTCCCTAGTACTCTTTGTTGTGGCTTTCTGTGTGTTGTGCTTGATAGTCAAGTTTCTTGGTAATTCTAGGAAACATTTTCCATGAATAAGATGCAAATATATTCAGCTTGCTGTCTTATTTGCATATATAATTTTCCCATTCAGTTTGTCTGCTTTACAGCAATTCTTCAGATGTTTACTTTGTCTTAATATTCTTGCAAGGTTAAAAAGGAACTATCACTTGAACATTCATTATTAATTTCTTCTAAGTATCTCCAATTAATTCATTGAATAGATTTGTACTTTATGTTTTTTTATATTATTATTACTGATTGTTTGGAAGCAAACTTCCAATTACCAAGGAAATAAGTATTTTACTAGCTTGACGTCCTATTTCAGAAAGGCGTTATGTATGTGAGGGGGCAGTGATCATGGTCTTTGTTGTGTGTGTATAGTTTGGTTTTTTTTTTGTTTTTTTGAGTTTGGGCTTTTGGGGCCAAAACATGACTTAGACTGCAGTGTGATGGAGTATGGAATAGACAAACCCAAGGGAATCTTTTCTTACAGAGAATTTTATTAGAAACCCAGAACTAGGTTCTGACAGCCCCTGTGGAGTCATCTATGCAGGAAGTAATCTCATCTGACTGGAATTGCTTGGGGTTAGTGAAGCCAAAGACAGGGGAAAGATGAGCTGACCTCTCAAGACCCAAGAGTAAGAAGCTTGACATTCACAAGTACCTATTACTCCCTAAGGGGGCCTTATCAACCCTTTCAGACAGGTAACAATGATATTTAGGCTCTCCTCACTTTGACTCAGTTCCTCAAGGGGAAAATGACACCATGGGTGAATTGGATTCTTTTTATCAAATGTATTTTTTTTCCTTTCTTGTCTTCTTTTTTCTTTTCTTCCATGAATTCTCAGGAAAGCTTTTAAAATTCTGTTAGTTCCCTTCATTCCCATGGGGCAGATTGGGAGAGAAGAAAATCTGTTTCTTCCTGAAGTTCCTGACACCAGAGGATAATGTGTGACTGCCTCTTCTCCAAGCAGACCTGTCTTTTGAAAGACATACATTGACAATGAAGACTGAGAAGGGGTCCCTAGGCTAGCTTCTCTCTGTGTAGGGGAAGGGCTGCTTAAATTTTTAGAAGGAAAAATTAAAAATGAAAAATAAAAATCAAACATTTTTAAGATACACACACAAAAAAACAATCATTTCAGACGGGAACATAAACAGAACAATTCTGTTTCTGCCTTGTGAAATTGAAAATATACTTTAAAATAATGATCTGTGCAGAAGCTCAGTTTTTCCTGTTCTTGGTACATTGAAATGTCTGTGTTTGCTGATGATTAAAAAGACAGGATTGGGGGAGTAAGGGCTGGAAGATAGGGAGAAGAATAAGAGTTGTCTCCCTTCCATCCTACCTCCCCAGCAGGGAAAGTCAGGGAGGCTTAAGTAAAAACATTTGACCACCTCCAACCTCTTTTTCCTATTTTCTCCATTTGTCAAAACCTGCATTTAAGGAGAATTATGGATAAGTCATTTACACCTTACTATTAATATTAGCTACTATGGCTCCTGAGTCGAGATTATTTGCAATATAGTAAACTCTAAAAGTCTCCCCCCAAAACACAGTGGCTTCTTATCCCATCTTCTCTCCTTTTGCCCTTCTTCTGGTTCTTTTCTTTGCATCCATCTTGATCTCTGGTACCTTTCTTCCTTTAGTTCTGAAGAAACTTTTTTCTCCTAAGTCTTGATGTGATAGCTGAGCAATTCATTAGATACTGTCTTTTGCCCTTCTGTCCCATTGCACATCATGTGCCAGACCTATCCCTGAATTATCTCCACCATCCACCTCATCTGTTCCTGTTTTTCTGGACAGACAGTGAAAGTTATTTAGTCTTACTGAATGGGACCTCTACAAATTTTATATTCTAATTGGTAAAAGAGGCCATTCTCTGCCTCATTTCTTACTTAGCCTTAACCACTGAATGGGCAGTGCCTCGGTCAAACTGAGACCTGTTAAGGACCTTAGCTTAAAAAGGCCATAATCTCCTATTTTGTCTGGACTGATCAATATTTTGTCACTGGACCCAGATGGCTCTAGAAGAAAAAATGAGGCTGGTGATTTTGTCCTCCCTCACTTAAAACCAATCCACTTGCATTTCATGGCATCACCTCCCTGCAAGAAGTCAATACAACTACTAGATGCTCCCTGTTTTGGGTGGTCTTTCCATTCTTCCCTGGTTGATTTTCTCTCACATGCCCCAAAGTGGCTCTTTCTTCTCTGATCATTCTCTCTATTACCCCTTCCTTTCCACCTCAGCACAGGACCTTACTATGGATCTCAAGGAGAAAATTGAACTACTAGTGGGTAGTGAAGTGGTGCAGTAGATAGAATGCTGATCCTGAAGCCAGAAAGACTCATCTTCCTGAGTTCAAATCTGGCCTCAGATACCTGTTAATTATATGTCCCTGGGCAAATCACTCAATCTTCCATTTCCTCAACTGAATTGGTAAATCACGCTAAGAGAATCCCAAATGGGGTCACAAAGAGTTGGACTTAATAATAGCACTGCCTGGTTCTTTTTCCTGTATATTGTCATTCATGTTTGCAAGCTGAGTCATACTTGACTTTTCCCTCTCTGTCACCCCTCAGATCCAGCAGCTGCCAAGTATTATTTATTCTGCCTCTATGATGCTAACATTAAGTCAGAAGGCCAAAGTATAGAGGAGGGATATGGATGAATTCATAAGAGGTAAATTTATAAAAGAAAAATTTGTTTTCTAGGTGTCGCTCCTCTTTCTTTTATCCATTTCCCATCTTTTTTTTTTTCTTTCAGGTATCATAGCATGTGTGAATGCTCCAGATCTTTGAGCTCTTTTTATGTGTCAAGAAGAATGCTAAGTGCTGGGGATGCAAGTGGAAAAGTGAGAAAGTCTCAGCTCTCAAGGAGGGCACATTCAAGTAAGGGAAGAACATACACACTTTCTCAGTGTGCAGTGGTAGGGTACATGGTGTAGAGTCCAAAATTATCCAAACTGCAAAAAAGGCTACTGAGACAGAGCTTGGAGACATTAACCATTTATTAAAGGGGCCAGACCCATTCAATGAATGAAACCTCAGATCTTTCATTTATAGAGCTTGATACCCAGACCCTCAGAAGTGGCAAGATAAAACAGAGTCTCATTTGTTGTTGATCTTGATTTTAAGCCTCCAGGAAGGACAGAAAGGATTCATTAGTTTCTGTGGTCATAGGATGGGAAAGGCAAGAGTCATTTACAGTAAGTGGTCATAGGATGGTCCCTTGCTCATGTTGGGCAAGAGAGGGTAGTCTGGAGGTAAAAATAAATAAGTTGGGGGATTTTTCACATCATATTAAGACATTCCATTCATACTGGGTTTGGTCAACAGCATTATTGTCTTTAGGTAATATAATTGGTGAATAAGTGTGAACAGTGAATTCAATAGATTTTTTTTTTTTGCTTGGGCAATTGGGGTTAAGTGCTTGCCCAGGATCACACAGCTAGGAAGTGTTAAGTGTCTGAGATCACATTTGAACTCAGGTCTTCCTGACATCAGCACTGGTGTTCTATCCACTGCTCCACCTAGCCTCTAATTCAATAGATTTTAAAGTTAGAAGCCTTATATAAAAAAAGATATATCTTATCTAATTATTCATATATTACACATGTAAACTGTGCATTAATATATGTTATTACAATATTAATATTAATTGACTTAACTGACTAAATATATAATACTAGATGAGTACACTACTAATAATTGCTAAGAATCATCAACCCTAAATTAGAATTAAAGAAATGGAAGCTAATGACCTTATGAGAAATCAAGAAACAATAAAACAAAACCAAAAGAATGAAAAAAATAGAAGTCAAGGTGAAATATCTTATTGGAAAAACAACTGAAAAATAGATCCAGGAGAGATAATTTAAAAGTCATGATAAAAAAAAGCCTTGAAAGCCATGATTTTAAAAGTTTAGATATTACATTTCAAGAAATTATTAAGGGAAACTGTTTTGATTTTCTAGAACCAGAAGATATAATGGAAATTGAAAGACTCCACTGATCATCTCCTAAAAGAGATCCCAAAATGAAACTGCCATGGATATTATAATCAAATTCCAGAGCTTCCAGGCCAAGGAAAAAATATTGCAAGCCTCAGAAAGAAACAATTCATGGAACCACAGTCAGGATAACACAAAATTTGGTAGAATAAAAGAATTTGGAGAGCAAAGGACCTAAGGTTACAACGAAGAGCCACATAACCAGTAAAACAGAGTATAATCCTTCAGGGAGAAAATGAATATTCAATGAAACAGAGGTCTTTCAAGTATTCTTGATGAGCTGAATATAAAATTTGATTTTCAAAAATAAGATTAGAGAAAAGCATTAAAAAGTTCAAAAGGAGAGGGAAATCATAAGGAACTTAATAAGGTTAAACTGTTTATATTTCTATAGGGGAAAATGATACTTGTAATCATAAGAACTTTCTCATTTTTAGAGTAGTTAGAAGGAGTATATATATAGACAGGGCATAGATGCAAGTAGAATATAAGGGATAAATCTTTTAAAAAACAAAATTAAGGGGCAAGTGAGGGAAATACTAGGAGACAGGGAAAGGGAGTGTAGAATGGGGTATTTTATTTCATATAAAAGTGGCAAGAAAAAAATTTTAGAGTGTATGGGGAGAAGCAAGTAAACGAACTTCACTCTCATCAGAATTGACTTAAAGAAAACAAAGATAACATATTCAAACATACCCAAATATAATATACACACTAAGGAAAAAAATGTGTCTTACCATACAGGAAAGTAAGAAGGGAAGAAGATTAGAGAAGGAAGATAGGTGATAGAAGAGAGGGCAGATTGGGGGAAAGGATAGTCAGAAGCAAAACCCCTGTGAGAAGGGATAGGGTGAAAGGAGAGAGAGAAAATAGATAATCTGGGGGTAGGGAGAGAATAGGATGGAAGGAAACACAGTTAGCAATAGTAATTGTTAAAAAAAAAAGAAGAAGAAGAAAAGTAAAAGAAAAGAAAACTTGAAGTTTCAAAAATCTCATTTCTCAAACGTATAGAGAACTGAATCAAATTTATAAAAAATACGAGCCATTCCCCAATTAATCAATGATCAAAAGATATGAAGAATTTTCAGATGAAGTAATCAAAACTAACTATGGCCATATAAAAAAACACTCCTAATCAAATTCAAATTAAAACAACTCTGAGACACTATCTCATTCCTGTTAGATTGGCTATTAAGACAGAAAAGGAAAATGACATATGTTGGAGAGGATGTAGGAAAAATAAGACATTAATGCACTGCTGGTGGAGTATTGCACTGTTTTAATTATAGAGTTGTGTACTGATTCAATCATTCTGTACAGTTATTTGGAATTATTGCCAAGGGACTATAAAACAATGCATATTTTTAACTAGCAATAACACTACTAGGTTTATATCTAAAATGAGATTCTAAAAATAAAACAAATAAGAAAAGTACCTTTATGTACAAAAATATTTATAGTGGCTCTTTTCTTGGGGCAAAGAATGAAATCAAGGGATTGTCTATTAATTGGAGAATGGTTGAAGAAATTGTGGCATATGTATATGATGGAATATTATTGTTTACAGAAAATGATGAGCAGAATGGTCTCAGAAAAATCTGGAAAAACTTCTATGAGCTGATTCAAAGTGAAATGTACTATGTAGAAAGCGATAGCAATATTATAAGATGATCAACTATGAATAACATAACTATTCTCAGCAGTACAGTGATCCAAGACAAACTGATGGACTTATGATGAAAAATAGTACCGAAACATAGAAAAAGATAGTTTCTGCACATAGACTGAAGCATACTTTTTAAAGCTTTCTTTATTTTTCTTGAGAGTTAAATTGTTGTTATTGTTTTGTTTCACAACATGATTATTATGGAAATATTATACATGATTACACATGTATAACTTATTAAATTGCTTGCCTTTTCAAAGAGGGGAGTTTGGGATGGGGAAAAGGAGGGAATTTAAAACTCAGTGGTTTAAAAACAAGTGTTAAAAATTGTTTTTATGCGTAAATGGGGAAAATATTAAATAAATTATGGTACCAAAAATGCAAAAAAAGAGCTCATTCCAAAATCCATACACAAAATCCCCTCAACAATCATTAACCCTATGATATTACACTGAGCTAATTAAGACTTATTGGAATAAGGGCCTAATTAAAATAATTTTTGTCAATGGTGAGAT
Organism: Antechinus flavipes; assembly: GCF_016432865.1. Taxonomy (NCBI): domain Eukaryota; kingdom Metazoa; phylum Chordata; class Mammalia; order Dasyuromorphia; family Dasyuridae; genus Antechinus; species Antechinus flavipes. The sequence continues at coordinate 467,459,448 of NC_067400.1, forward strand.
CTGGTGGTATTTAGGGTCCAGTGGCAATACAGATGGTAATGTCTTAGGACATAGCATCAGGGCAGAAATAAAGTCTGATACTCTGGAGAGTACACAGAAGCAGGTTAGAAGGGAATAATAGTGAGTCCAGTCCTTTGTCCATTAGGAAGTATACTTTGCCCAGCACTTGTCAAGAAAATGGCTAAGCTTTCTTTGACTTTGACTGTGAATGGGCTTTTTCACTTGACCATTTTAGATAGACTTCTACAATGCAATATCAGCTCTGCTACAGATCCCAACTTCTGTACTCTCAGAGCTCCAGGTGGAACCAGGCCAGGTATGTGGCCATCCTGGCTGCAGCCAAGGCCATACTTCCCTGGGGTGGACTCGTACTAGCAATTATAACTATGGCCGGGCCCAGTTTTTCAGTTGATCCTCACAGCCCCAAAGTAGAATAATAAGCTTCTCCTACTTTTGCTGTTGTTGATGACATGGATGCATGATGAAACGAAATTATTGTCATTGTTCATTCCCTTCCTGGTCTCCCATTCTGTAGTGACATGACAATCAGACAATGGGAGTGTCAGAGAAGAGCTTTCATAAAAAACAACCCATCCCCCGACCCATTTTTCTGTATCTGTTGTTTCTTAGACCAATGCTTTCTTTTCTTGCTGAGATAATCTGACAAATTAATCCTAGTTTATACATTGATTAGTGATAATGGGTACTCTCCTTCCTAGACTAATTTAGACTAATCTTTCTAAAAGGAGACACCTTGATTTAACTCCAAGAATAAATCATATGTTTGGGTGGCAGCGGGGGTGAGAAGAGGAAAGTCCCAATACTTATGCCAGGGCATGGGGAAAGATTTTCTCTGCCTGACTGGAGGGCTGAACTGAGAGGGATATATTATTCAGTCTTAAACTAAGAGGTCAGGATGTCACCATCTTTAGCATAAAGAAAGAATTATCTTAGATGGAACTTAAGCAGAATCTCAGTTCTTGTCTAAAGGGCCAAGTACACAAGACAGTCTTGGATTTATAGACTCCCTGGACCACAAATGCTACTTTTCCTTCCCCTCCACCAATCTCATTGATCCCCTTAATGGTAGGAAGGATGCTGCCAAAACCATAATAAGCAGGTCCCGTTCTACCACAGTCTTACAGAGAAAAATATAGAGGGATTCCCTGACATCATGGAAGATTAAGCATCAAAATGGGTGGGAAATACCGAATGAGATTTTGACAAATAGGCAACTCCTTGTCTCTTCCTTTCTTTGCCCATCTGTCTTGGTATGGGTGAAGTCCTGTGCAGAAGTAGGAGACTGCTTCTTCCGGGCCCAGAGTTTCCTGATTCAGAGGGAGGATGGCAGCAGCAGCTCCATCTTTCCTGGCTGAAGTAGGCTCCTTGCCTGTTGGCAGCTTCCATAATTCATTGGCACCTCCACCCTGGAGGCCAGCCCAGAGGAACAAGCTGATTGCATTTTGGTTGATATCTCCAAGGTAGAAACAGATGCTTGGGGCCTCAGGCTGATTGATTCTCTTATTATGGCACTTTTTGCAAAATGTGAATAAGGAGAGCTGTTTGAGTTGAAGCACCAGTGAGGGATTCTTGCTATGATTTTTGTCATGAATACTATATGATGAGTCTCCATCAAGTGACAAGCATTTATTAATAGCCTAAGATGTGTCGGGCACTGTCAGATATTGCATGTGCACAGAATAAAAAATGCAATCATTCCTGCTCTCAAGCAACTTACCTTCTATGTATAACAGTTGATGCATGTGTAAGTGGATCAGAAAAGATTTAAAGTAAATTTTTAAAAAGTTAACTGGCAAGAGACACTAGCAATTGTAGGGATTAGATAAGGCTTAAAGAAAGTAGGGGGAGCAAGGTAGCACAGTATATAGGGCACTGGACCTGAAGTCTGGAAGACTACAGCCTCATTACTTACTAGCTGCGTGACTTTAGACAAGTCATTTAACTCTATTTGCCTCAGTTTCCTCTTCCGTACAATGATCTGGGGAAAGAAAAGGTGAATTACTCCAGTATATTTGTCAAGAAAACCCCAGATGGGGTCACAGAAAGTTGGAGATGACTGAAAAATTACTGAACATAAATTTGGGAGCATAAAAATGCATTTGTATATTTCAGACCCTAACCCTCACTGAGAGTGAAAGAAGTATCTAATTGAGAAAGGCTGAACAAAAGTGCAGAATGTCACTAATATTAATAGCCAGCATTTATATATAACACTTTAAAACTTGCAAAACACTTTATCTTATTAGATCCTGCTTAACTATCTTGGATTGCATTCATACTTTACGGATAGGCTGAGAAAAACTAAGAGACACAGACCAGATCACATAGTTATTAAGAGTCTGAGGCAGGATTTAGACATGCAACTCTTCCTGACATCAAAGTCAGATCTCTGTCCCTTATGCCACCTTTGCTGAAGTTTCAAACCACTCAGCAATACAGCTTTCTTTGCAGAAATGGTCTATCTTGAGTACACTGATCAGGAGCATGCTTTTTTCTTGTTGGTAACAGAACTACTGACACTGTCTACCATTAGGGAGAGTTAATTTGGAACCTAAGTCTTTTTTCCATTTTGTGACTTCTTTATAATATCAAAGATTATAAATGCTCCAGTGTCTTCTCTGCAATGTATCCTTGTCATGTTTCTATATCCTTTTTGGCCCATCTTGACCCAGAGATTCAGGTGCATCATGGTCTTTGTATCCCAATGGAGTACTCTCAAGACCAAGTTCCTCTCCCCAGTCCTGTGATGAACCATTAATTTGAGGAGAAAGATTGCTGTCCATGGTCCTTGATGATGCTTGCCTGCTCCATGATCATATATCCAATTTCCTGCATCTTGTAGAGATGCTCTCTTTCTGGGTTTGCATTATTTAAACCTTAGCAGCTAAGAAATATTAAATGCTTTACCTTGAGTTACTCAACAAATTGGTTGTCCTTAGTTCTCAGAGGACCAAGGTGATATCACTATATTAGAATCGAGTCACAGTGTGTCTGACTGTGAATGATTAGACTAATGCAAGCTAAGAATGTTCTACCATAGATTGGGCACAAATAATATATGTGAACATTTGGGGTGGATTCTCTAAATTTGCACGTATGAGTTTCTTTTAAGGTAATTCACTTCTGCTTTACTCATAAAATGCAATGCCTTGATGAGATCCACCATGCTGGATAATCCTGTCTGAGCTGGTGTCTCCCATGTCCCACAATCAAATCCAAAGTTCTTAAAAGAGACTTTGAGAGTGTTCCTTTTTGACCACCTTGTGCATTCTTGCTCTGTGTGAGTTCTCCATAAAATAATCTTTTTGGCAAGTGTACATTTAGTATTCAAACAATGTGGCCAATCCACAAGAGTTGTCCTTTCTGCAATGGAATTTGAATGATCAGCAGTTTAGTTTAAAAAGGGATCACAGTGTCTGGTGATCTTCAAAATCTTCCTACGATAATTCAAATGTAATGAACCGATGCTAAATGAATTGAGCAGAATGAGGAGATCATTGTACATGGCAATAACAAAATTATAGGATGATCATGATGATCACAGGATGATCTGATGGACATGGCTCTTTTCAACAATAAGATGATTCAGGCCATTTCCAATGATCTTGTGATGAAGAGAGCCATCTACACCAGAAAGAGAAATGGAGGAACTAAGTATGGATCACAACATAGCATTTTTACTTTTTTGTTGTTGTTCACTTGCATTTCATTTCCTTTCTCATTTTTTCCCTTTTTGCTTTGATTTTTTTTCTTCAGCAATATAATTGTATAAATATGTATGCATATATTGAAAGAATATAAAAAAGAAAGAGAGAAAGAAAGGAAGGAAGGAAGGAAGGAAGGAAGAAAGAAAGAAAGAAAGAAAAAAGAAAGAAAAAGAAAGAAGAAGGAAGGAAGGAAGGAAGGAAGGAAGGAAGGAAGAAGAAGAAGAAGGAAGGAAGGAAGGAAGGAAGGAAGGAAAGAAAGAAAGAAAGAAAGAAAGAAAGAAAGAAAGAAACAACTATATACAAGTTGATAGTTTAGTACAACTTCAGGCCAGTTCCAATGATCTTGTGATGAAGAGAGCCATCTACACCAGAAAGAGAAATGGAGGAACTAAGTATGGATCACAACATAGCATTTTTACTTTTTTGTTGTTGTTCACTTGCATTTCATTTCCTTTCTCATTTTTTTCCCTTTTTGCTTTGATTTTTTTTCTTCAGCAATATAATTGTATAAATATGTATGCATATATTGAAAGAATATAAAAAAGAAAGAGAGAAAGAAAGGAAGGAAGGAAGGAAGGAAGGAAGGAAGAAGAAAGAAAGAAAGAAAGAAAAAAGAAAGAAAGAAAGAAGGAAGGAAGGAAGAAGGAAGGAAGGAAGGAAGGAAGGAAGAAAGAAAGAAGGAAGGAAGGAAGAAGGAAGGAAGGAAGAAAGAAAGAAAGAAAGAAAGAAAGAAAGAAAGAAAGAAAGAAAGAAAGAAAGAAAGAAAGAAAGAAACAACTATATACAAGTTGATAGTTTAGTACAACTTCAGGCCAGTTCCAATGATCTTGTGATGAAGAGAGCCATCTACACCAGAAAGAGAAATGGAGGAACTAAGTATGGATCACAACATAGCATTTTTACTTTTTTGTTGTTGTTCACTTGCATTTCATTTCCTTTCTCATTTTTTCCCTTTTTGCTTTGATTTTTTTTCTTCAGCAATATAATTGTATAAATATGTATGCATATATTGACAGAATATAAAAAAGAAAGAGAGAAAGGAAGGAAGGAAGGAAGGAAGGAAGGAAGGAAGGAAGAAAGAAAGAAAGAAAGAAAGAAAGAAAGAAAGAAAGAAACAACTATATACAAGTTGATAGTTTAGTACAACTTCAACATTGACCCTCTTTTATCCTTTCTAAGGACTTGTTCAGTCATGTCCAACACTTTGTGATCCCATTTGGAGTTTTCTTGGCAAATATACTGGAGTGGTTTGCCATTCCTTTTCCAGATTATTTTACAAATGAAGAAACTGAGGCAAATAGGATTAAGTGACTTGCCCAGAGTCACACAGCTAGTGTCTGAAACCATATTTGAACTCAGGAAGTTGAGTCTTCCTGACTCTAGGGCCAGTATTCTATCCATTGTACCAGCTAACTACTCCTTCTAAAAACTTGGGTAGCTAAAAGGCTTCTAAATTTTAGAGGTCATCTTTATATATGAAATTAATCCATAATATTCCATTGTCTCTTCTATAGGCAAAGCTACTCCCAAAACATTATAAACAAATGAATGTTTTTGCTGTAATCTTGGGAAAACGTCCAAGAGCCAGACCTAGTTTTGAGGAGAACTTCAGATGGTAATCCACAGGTTCTTTCCATCTTACTTTGATATCCCATGACCTATCATTAATACAGTGCTATGAATGACCTGGGTCCCTGCTCTCCTATTTACTATTTATGTGACTCCTTAAGCCAGTCTCTTAATTATTCTGAGACTCAGTTTTTTTTGTCTGTAAAATGAGGGATTAGACTTGACAGCTTCTAAGATCCCTTTCAGCTTCAGATCTGAGATTCTACCTAAGATGGTGGGTCCCTAGAAACTACAGATACTTAATTTAGAGAGAGGCAGTATTCTCCCCTATAACAACAATGACAGTTACCATTTGTATAGTATTTTAAAGTTTGCAAAGTGCTCTCCATATAGTACCTCATAGGATCCCTACAACAATGCTGTGGGATAGGTGCTATTATCATCCTTATGTTGCAGATGAGTCTGTGAAAGATTTCAGGACTTACCCAAAATGACACAGGTAGTACATAGTACAGTATGTTCTGAACTTTGGAGTTCTTTGACTCCAAGGCCAGAACTCTCGTTGACTATCCCATCAATCTTGTAGCCTAAACAGTGACAATAAAATCCATCCCCCTAAAAATCTGGTTTTGATTGACCCTAGGACCTGGGAGGAGGGAGCACCGATCCAGCCACAGTGCCAGTGACTGGGGAGCTGCCTCCAGCCTCGTTAGGTTTTTTCCAGGGAAAGTCATTCAGCCAGGCTGGGTGACCGGAGATGCCCAGGACAGACAGGAATGTCTCTGTGCTTCGAGAGTGACAGTGTCAGAACAGGGCCAACTATGCTTCCCCATATCTTACCTGACACTGTCACAGCCGCTTCCTGTGGTGTTTGGGGCTAACATTAGCTACCGAATGAAAAACTCCACTCCTGTAGCAATTTGCACTTGATCAACCTCTGACAAGAGCTTTGATTCCCAGCCCTGCTGCTGAATCCCTGCAGACAAGAGAGAAAATCAGACTTGATTTGTCAATAGGCCTTTCTGTCTCTCTCTGTTTCTGTCTCTGTTTCTCTCTGTCTCTCTCGCTTGCTCTCTATCTCTCTCTGTCTCTACCTATCTATTTCTGTCTCTCTCCCTGTCTCTCTCTGTTTCTGTCTCTCTGTCTCTATCTGTTTCTGTCTCTCTCTCCCCCATCTCTGTCTCTGTCTTTTTTTGTCTCTGTCTGTCTCTTTGTATCTCTCTCTCTCTCTCTCTCTCTCTCTCTCTCTCTGTTTCTCTCTATCTCTCTATTCCCCCTTTCTTCCTCTCTGTCTCTCTGTCCCTCTATCTGTCTCTGTTTCTCTCCCTGTCTCTATCTCTGTCTTTGTCTTTCTTTTCTGTCTATCCGTCTTTTGCTCTGTTTCTCTGTCCCTCTATCTGTCTCTCTGTCCCTCTATGTTTCTCTATCGCCCCCCCCCCCTCTCTCTCTTTCTCTCTCTCTCTTTCCTGCTCATCCCATTGCTGGGTCTGTCTGCCAGCTTCTGTAATGATGACAGGAAGTGACAAAAAAGAGGACAGAGTCCAGAGCAGAACATTTTAGCTCTCATCTGTAATCACAGGCTTGGGGACATAGACTAAACAGTGAGACCTTAAGAAGCAACAAGCTCTTTCAATCAAAGATACAAGACTAAGCAAGTCAATGTCCCAAAGAAAGAGAGAGAAGTCAGAAGAGGTATATCTCTCTTTCTGGGAGCTTCCCCCAGAGATTTAAGACCAGTATATGCTCTTCTCTTTTTAAGGATCTTTTTGTATGGAGTTTAATGAAGAAAGGGATGGGGGTGGGAGGGAAAACATTTTTGCTTATAAGAAAAGATTATATTATTCTCCAAAATTTATAATATCAAGTTTAGAGTTGTAAAGGACCTTGCAGACCATTTAAACCAATCCCCTTAGTTTGCAGTGGAGGAACTTGAGCCCCAATGACATTGAATGATTTGCCCAGGTAATATCAGAGACACTGAATCTTCTATATTTTTCATGTTTAGTGAAGAAAAATGTGTAAACATAAGTTCAGGTTTGAGGAGCTGTGTCTCTGAATTTTTCTATTTTTATTAAATTGATGTTTCTGCAACCAACTTCATAGTTTATTGTGAGGATCATGAGATAATGCATATAAAAAACTTAGTAAGCTATAAAGTGCTAAACAGTATCTATTATTATGACTACTCAGGACTGAACTTGTTTCCATCTTTTCAATAAATCACCCCCCCATCCCACCCCAACACTATTCCAACCCACAGTGATCTCTCCCTCCTAGGAGCTGTTAGGATTTGCACTGTTCTTTTTGGCACTGTTTTTATGTGATTGTTTCATACCTTTCAGTCTCATCTCCTCAGGATGGGAACACATAATTATGAATAACGATTGTGGTGAAGAGGGAGAAGAAGAAGAAGATGATGATGATGAATCCATATTTCTCCAAAAAAGCAGGAATAGCAGTTGCTATTTCTTCAGAGATAAAGGAGCTGAGAAATTGTAGGAAAAAGCTTGTATTTTCAGGCTAATTTATCAGTTTTCCACTTAGTGCCTTTCTTCAAGTGTGACATGGGAATTGTTTCACTCCTCTGAAATAATACCACTGAATGAGGAAGTTTATTTATACATTTTTAATGACAGCCGATAAAAATTTAGTGTTATATTTGTAATTTAGGTGATCTACATTATGAATATAGGAGAGAGACATTTTCTTCCCAGATAAATAGTCAAGGGTAACTTTGCATTGACTCACTATTATATCTCCCATTAATGTCCTTTCAAGGAATGAGTTCATAAAAGTCTGTAATCTATTACCCAACATGTACGACCATCACCCAGTAGGAACCTTGCTCTTATTTTGATGGTGTTTCTTTAATTTGCCCTGACGAATCTTGGGACACATTGTGATTATTTAACTCAAGTTGTTTCATGTCTCCAGTAAAACAAATTATTATCATTAGCTTGCTGTATTTTATTTCTGGGGTATCTGAGGAATTGTAAAGCAGCGCTTGTTCATGGAAGCAGCTCCTGGCTGGTTATCTCAGGCTGAGGCTTTGTGGAGTATTGTGTGGGGGGAACTCTGGGTTCCAACTCCTCCCTTTCAGAGACTAGAGAACAGCTGGGAGCATTATCCCCATCCTGACATCCTTTGTTCCCTGAGATGCACTGGTTCTGATTGAAGTACCCAGAGCCTAGTTCTAGCAACTTCTTTTCAGCTTGAGATGCAGTCCACCCCCTCCCATATAAAGGCCAGGGAAGTCTGATTTGGCAGAAACTTAGTGGATGGGACCCTAAGTCCCTATTTCAGAAATTACCCTATTATTAAAGGAAAGAATAGTAGCGACAGAGAAGGCATTGTGCCACAGTGGAGAGAACATGGGATTTGGAGTCATTGAACCTGGATTTCACTCCTGGCTCTGATGCTGAACTACTTTATTCCTAAGGGCCCCAAAACATAGTACATGGACCACTAGACTTAGATACTGGAAGATCCTTAAGCATAAGCTGTGGGACTCTAAGTTATTTAAATTCTCTGGGCTTCTGTTTTCTAGTCTATAAAAAGAAAAGGTTGAGCTACATCTCTTTAAGGTGCCTTCCTGTTCCAGATTTATAATCCTGCAATACCAGAACTTTAAGAAGTTCTGAGGTTTCTAGGGCTTCTGGGAAATTGGTTATAAAATTAATAAAAATAGAAAAACTCAGAGATGCAGTTCCTTAAACCCAAACTTGTGTTTACATGTCTTCTTCACTGAATGTTCTGCAGCCTCCCTTCCACAGAAATTGCTATTCAGGGCAGGCTTCCACAGTACTGTATTAGTGCAACTGATTTCTTGACTTTAAATGTAGGAATTTATATTTAGCTCTGTCCAATTTCAATTGGAGTAGTGTTGAATTAGTTCTCTACCTAAAACTCTACTATATGTATCATATTTCATTAGAATATAAGCTCCTTGAGGGCAGGGACTGCCTTGCTTATTTATATATGTGCCCCTAGCACTTTGCACAGTGTCCAGGGATTATAAAATGTGATGATTGAAAAATTCCCAAGAGACATAATTTCTGAGTAACTTAATCATTTTATTAAAATGCTGGCATCTTAATGAAAAGATGGTCATTTGGCTGTCTCTCTCAGACTAAAGACCCCTAATCGTTTTAGGCTCACATATATACTCTTTGAAGAGTAGATGTTCCCTGAGGAGTTCTCTGGTTAATACAAAGGGAGATAAACTATATTAAAATGAGGGTCTTGGGTATATAACTTAGATCACCCAAATTTTAGCTTTCAGAGACATAAATAGCCATATCAATTGTTATGATAAAAGAATTAACACTTCCCCAAATATTTCTGAGCAAACACAAGGAGCAGGACTATACCTTTTAGTCTAAACTTAGAATTTCTTTTACTGTCTATTAAGATTTTGGCCTGAATAGATCTTTTAGCGAGATTTTCCACAATAGTTGATTTCTGGATGAGGAAGTTGAAAAGGGAGAAAGTTTTAGCCTTGATTCAATAATTAGTTATGAGAGAATTAATTTCTCACATAAAGACAATAAATTTATTAGCTAAAATCAAATAATTTTCAGCTCCTTTTTCTGTCAATGAATCTATCAACACTTTCCCCATTTTGAGTCAGCTACAAATTATGTAAACATGTCTTAATCCAAGAAGACAATGGAATAAGAGAGGATATTTGACTAAAGACCTCCTTTCAAGTTGATTGTAGCTTTATCAGTTGGGACATTGTTCAACCAAAAATAACCAACTTGCTATACCATTTACCTCACCCACATTTCTCCATTTTGTCTGTAAAATACTGTGAAGTACCTTGCTAAGATCAAGGTATACTGGATATCTTGTCCCTCTCTAACAGTTTCCTATTCATTCTACAAGCCCTATAGTAACATAACAAAGGATAAGACATTAGAAGTATTTGGTTTAGATGCCATTCTCAAAAAATAATGTTCCATCTCTTCCTTTTATCCCTCCAATCCTCTTGTCAATAATTCTGGCCGTGAAAACCGCCTGAGCTCTTCATTCAGGGCAGTGAGTACAGCTGTGGAAACATTTCATAGCCCAATAAATAAACTTTGTTTATTTTCCTTTTTCAGACTCTCTCCTCACTTCCTTCCCCCCCCATTTTATTCCCCCTCTAGGGGTTCCATGTCAAACTCTGTTTGACATCTCCAACATCTTGTCATAGGGGATTCACTTTGACTGACACTGACAGGAAGGAAAGAGATGCAAAAGAAAAGATGAAGAAGAGCCTGTATAGAAATGGGACTAAACTCATCAGCCAGGCAGTGATTAGAGAAAGAAGGGACAGAACTGGGAGCTCTATTTGAAGCAGCTCACCCATTTCATGATAAAAAAGTTGATGGGAACTGGTGAAGAACACCACCCAGTAGCCACCCTGCACTATCTTTTGTTCTGAGAATGTAGTCAAGAGAATCACTTGAACTGTCAAAGCAAGATGGAGTTTTAAAACAAAATGGTATGTTCTGTAATGAGAAGCTCAGCTTTCTCAGCAAAGGGTCTTAGACTTTGTGTTATAGATCTAGAGTTTAGAAGGATCAAATCCAATACTCTCTCCCCTTCATTTTATACAATGTCCATGAAAAATGAAGTAAATGATCTCAAATCATCTCCATAAGAAATGGCAAAACTGAGATTTGAATTCAGGTCCTCAAGCCCCCAATTCCAGTACTCTTTCCTCTGCCCCTTTCTTCCTTAATTAAGTTCAATGCGCAGTTTTGGAGTTAGGAGAAACATTTTTCTCTTCTTGGACTAGGATAGGAATCAATAGTGTGAAAAACTAGGGAGAAGAACAGAAAGGACACTGGAAATTGAGTGAGGGACCTTGATTCAAATCCTTTCCCTTCACTCTTAACAACGTATCAATTAATCTCTCTGGGCCGCAGTTTCCTTTCTGTCAAATAAAAGAGCAAAACTATATTACCTCTAAAATTCCCTCCAGGTCTCTACAAATAATCCTATGATTTGTTACTCATGTGATTTTTGGGTGAGCCTCATTTTTGTGAGCTCATTTCCTCATTTGTAAAGTGCCAGAGTGAGACTAGATGACCTCTACAGGTTATTCTAATTTTAAATCTATAATTTTTTCCTATTGTGGTCTTAATGAGAATAATAGCTATTATTCATACAGTATTTTAAAATGTGCAAGATCCTTTACTTCATTTGTTCCTCGCAACAGTCCCAGAAAATAGATGCTATTATTATCCCCATTTTACAGAAGAGTAAATTAAGGCAGAAAGAGGTTAAGTGACTTTTCATAACAGCTAAGAATTATCTGACTGAATCTGAACTCAGTTCTTCCTGACTTTGTCTTGTGCATTTTCTATACTATACTCATGTAGCTCTTAATAGAAATAACCCTGGTTTAGGTGTAGGAGAACTGAACTTATGTTATCTCTGTGATCTTGAAAAAGTCACTGTGTGGAAAAGCAGAAAGAATAAGGGATTTACAGTTAAAAGATGGAGGCAGGTAGGTGGCCCAGTGGATAGTGTGATGAACCTGGAATCAAGAAGATCCAAGTTCAAATCCACCCAAAGACACTTTCTAGCTATGAGAGCCTGGGCAAGACACTAAATCCATGTGCTTAATCTACTAGAAAAATAAATAGCAAACCACTTTGGTATCTTTGCCAGGAAAACCTCATGGACAGGATTGGCACATTATGTTCCAGAGTCACAAAGAATTAGACATGACTGAACAACAAGAAGTTAAAAGATTCTGATTCAAATCCTGATTCTTCCACTTAGGACCTTTGTGACTATTAGCAAAATAATAAACTCTCTCTGGGTTTCAGCCTCTTTAGCTGTAAAATGAAGGGGTTTGATTAAATGAATAAAAAAGTATTAAGTACTATGTTCCAGGTACTGGGTTAAGTGCTGGGAATACAAATAGACAAAACAAGACAGTCCCACCTTTGAGGAATGTATATTCATTGTGTACAATAGGGGTATCCAAGTAAGAATGTTTGATCTGGGGAATGACAAAGATGCTGAGTGGGACCATTGGCCATTGATTGATACATTTTTTCCCTAGAATGACAGGTAGATTTGATTACTGTTCAAGGGGTAGAAAGAGTCAAGGTTGGAGGGCAGAGGGTATGTAGGTTATATCATGGCTTAATATGACTAGTCAGGGAGATTTGTCACCAACCAGAGTCACAGAGATGGAATTGGAGAGCAAGGACCTAGGAAACATGGGCTTGAAGCTGACAAGCCTTAGATAACTTAAAATATCCTTTCCAATTATCTTTTTTTCCTGTGGCCTCTTCACTCTGGAGCATTCTTCCACCCCTTTAGACACTTTCTTCTATTGTTGAGTTCCTCCTAAACCCCCATTTTGAGGAAAGACACAAGAGAGCCATTTTTCACTTCAATTGTGGATCTGCTTTTGATCTCCTAACTCTCCAGACTTTGCCCCCAATCACCCAAAATAGGTACTTCCCTCTTTTCCCCTCCTTATGCTTTTCATGTACAATTCTCTGTGACCCCATTTTTGTTTTGTGTGTGTGTGTGTGTGTGTGTGTGTGTGTGTGTGTGTGTATGTGTGTGTATTGAAAGATACTAGAAAGTTTTGCCATTTCCTTCTGCTCATTTTTTTTCAGATGAGGAAACTGAGGCAACTAAGGTGAGTAACCTGTTCAGGTTTGCACAGCTAGTTTGAGGCTGGATTTGAAGTCCTGAGAATGAATCTTCCTGTTTCTAAGCCCAGTGCTCTATCCCCTGGGCCACTAAGTTGCTCCTGTTTTCTATATTATTTTCCTTCATTAAAATGCAAGCTCTTTGAAGACAAGGTCTGTTTTTCTTTTTTGCTATTATTTATATCCCTAGAAATCAGCACAGTGTTTGATACATATTCAGAGCTTAATAGTTGTCTATTTACTTGATTTTCTGTATCTTGATTTTCTTACATATAAAATGGTGAAATTGACCTGGATGGCCTCTAATGTCCCTTTCAGCACCAGGAGCCTAAAATTATCTTTTTTTTTTTTTTTGATCCAGTGGCAATGGCTGGCACTTCATTCTTTCTGTTCCCTCAGTGAAAGCCATATTCACTTGCTAAACTGTACTCCTTATGCTGTTGTGTTTTAATTTACCCTGGAGATTATCGGGTTTGATGCAGAAAACTCATATTCCTGGTATCCATCCATATTGGAAGAAGGATGCATTTGATTGAGACCCAATTCCTGTCAAAGGCACTGTGGCATTGCCCCTGGTCATTCTCCATGCACATCCTGAAGCTTGCATCAATCTCCTCACTCAGGTCAGCTAATGGAATTTGCAGGGCCGGCCGGGTTTTCTGCCTCTGGTCAGCTTTGCACTTATGGTTAAAAAAAATCCAAAGACAAACTCTCTATTTTGTATTCTTATTAGAGTCTATAGACTTAGTTTCTGCTCCTTCCCAGAACCCCTTTGCTTTGCAAACCATGGAATTTAGTTAGAACTCCCAGCTAGCTCCTTCTAATAGAAATCAGTGGTGTGAAACGGCAGCAGGGTGAACACTCTGCCTGAGCACCAGAGCTTTTGTGCCCTTGGAGTACCAAGACACCGTCAGAATTGTCAGGAGTTTTAGGATTACATCTGAGCTCTGATGAAGGGGAGGAAGGACTCGGATTAATCAGGGGATTAGCATAAACTCTGGAATAAGTGGTTGAAGAGAGCCATCTGTCTTGGGAAAGGCGGGGAAAGGGCTCCAGGAATCAGGTGGAAAAATCGTCTTCCCTACATGGGGGATGGGGGAAGTGGCCATTCCTGGGCCAAGTCCTATTAGGGTGAAAACCAAGGGCAAGGCTAACTTAGCACCCGAATGGCTTTTGTCAAGGGCTCTGCATCAATTACTGGGCGACAGCTGAAAACCAGTTTCAGGAAATACAAATGACCCCATTTCAGAGTGAGTGTATACCCGGCCAGCAGTGGCATGTGTCCAGAAACAGAATGATGCTTTGCCCTTATTCAGCATCTTTCAGCCATGGAACTTTCTAACAGTTAACTCTTTGCTTCTTTCATAGGACTGTGGGCTCCCAGAGGGTGAGTGTTTGCTGCTGTTTCTGACTCAGGGTCAGTGGGTGAAATATTGAATTAGTGACTTACCCCGAAGCCACTCATCAATATTATTAACCTCATTAAATAGCTGGACAATTGGAGATATGAGAAGTGGAAAGCCTCCATAGGATTAAACATCCATTAACAAAAGGAAATGGAGATGGAGGCAAATTTATAGATAATAGATATAGATAATATAAACATATTATCTAAATAGATATAATATATAGATATATTATCTATATAATATAGATAATAGACAATTGGTTTCTATCATTTGGATTGTAGGATATAGATCAGGCCATATAGTCTAATGTTCTTATTCTATAAATAAGGAGATTGAGGATAAATAAGTTAAAGTGACTTGGCTAGGGGCATTCAGCTTGTAAGGGGCAGAGCTATGATTCACTTTTAGGTCCTCTGAAACCAAGTTCAATATATATATATTTTTTTCCTACTGTATCATATCAGCTCTCCATTTCATTTGTTGGTCTTGGACAGAGTTGTGGTGTTTTTTTTTTAATTGTTTCAGCAAATGTTATTTCCCCTGGTCTCATCTCAACAGCCAAAATATTTGTTTTTAAAGGTCCTGTGGTAGAAACAATGATTCCTTTGGGGACTGTTAAAACAAAATATTTTCCAAACTTTTCTAAGGCTATTAAAGGAATTCACAGAATCACAGAAGCTTACTGTTAGAAAGAACTTCAAAGACATTCAGTCCAATTCCTTCCTGAAGCATGAATATGCCATCTACAAAAGTACCTTACTTATAATCACCTACACCTTTTTTTTACCATCACATTGGAAAAATTTGGTCTTAAAAAAGAGATTTAAGAGTGCGTCCCTCCTTTCTCTTTTGGGTTAGGGAGAGGAATGGTGGGACTATTGATGTAAAACACTATCTAAATTGGTGGATTTGGTTCCTGTATTGGTCAGTTTTGTTGCAAAAGGTTTTCTTTCCTTCTTTCCTTCCTTCCTTCTTCCCTCCCTCCCTCCCTTCCTTCCTTCTTCCTTCCTTCCTTCCTTCCTTCCTTCCTTCCTTCCTTCCTTCCTTCCTTCCTTCCTTCCTTTCTTCCTTCCTTCCTTCCTTCTTCCTTCCTTCCTTCCTTCCTTCCTTCCTTCCTTCCTTCCTTCTTCTTCCTTCTTCCTTCCTTCCTTCCTTCCTTCCTTCCTTCCTTCCTTCCTTCCTTCCTTCCTTCCTTCTTCCTTCCTTCCTTCCTTCTTCCTTCCTTCCTTCCTTCCTTCCTTCCTTCCTTCCTTCCTTCCTTCCTTCCTCCTTCCTTCCTTCCTTCCTTCCTTCCTTCCTTCCTTCCTTCCTTCCTTCCTTCCTTCTTCCTTCCTTCCTTCCTTCCTTCCTTCCTTCCTCCTTCCTTCTTCCTTCCTTCCTTCCTTCCTTCCTTCTTCCTTCCTTCCTCCCTCCCTCCCTTCTTCCTTCCTTCATTCCTTCCTTCCTTCCTTCCTTCCCTCCCTCCCTCTTTCCTTCCTTCTTTTCTTCCTTCATTCCTTCCTTCCTTCCCTCCCTCCCTCCCTCTTTCCTTCCTTCCTTTCTTCCTTCTTTTCTTCTTTCCTTCCTTCTTTTCTTCCTTCCTTCCTTCCTTCCTTCCTTCCTTCCTTCCTTCCTTCCTTCCTTCCTTCCTTCCTTCCTTCCTTCCTTCTTCCCTCTCTCCCTCTCTCCCTTCTTCCCTCCCTCTGTCTCTGCCTTCCTTTCTTTCTTGTGCCTAGGTCCTATCCATCCACTCAAGTCTTCTCTACATTAAATATCCTCATGAGAAAAGATTTTAGAGACATAATCATTGATTTCAAATGATACTTTCACTAAATCTTTAAGCTGTTAAAAACAAAACAAACAAACACCCAAGCACAAGGAAAATATTTCTGCACAAAAGACAGATATAGTTGACCCAAGCAAGGCTTTTTCCAAACATCTGCTCCTTAAAATGGGAAAGTAGTGAAGCCAGGAATGTCTAGTACAGAGTTTGGGGAAAAACACACATTCTGTGATTCCTAAGACCAATTAAGTATCTTATTGTTCAGTAATAATACCCCAGGAACTACTAGTTGCTTAAGTGAAAACAAAACAAAACAGACCAGCTTCCTTTCACAAATTCAGTTCATTACGTTTACCTTCCTCTATATGTCATGTTTCTCAGGATTTCTTATTTACACATCTCTTTTTCTACTAGGCGGCTGTTCTAGTTCAATCGTCCATTTACGGCTATTTGTCCTGGCATAGGGAGCAGTCTCATCTTATCTTATAGAACACATTTTCCCTACAAAACTAAGAACTCTTGGATGCTTCCTTTACATAATAAGCTTGTCCAGAAATGTAGTAAGCCATCTAAGAGTCTCTTAAAAAGATATATTAGGTGATGGTTGAAATTAGTGAAATAGTTTTGCATTTGAATATAGATAATACCAACAATGTATAAGGAAGGAATGCTTCATACATAGAGAACTACCTGAAAAGATAACTCCTTAACTAAAGAAGCAGAGCTCAAGAGGGGCAAAGCTTATTGCCAGCATGACATGATAGTGTATTGAGCTCAGGAGCCAAGAAAGCTTGGGTTTTATCTCCTGCCACTGATACTAGATGTAAAACTGTAAATAAGTCATTTATCCTCAGCATCTCAATTTCCTCATCAATAAAATCGGGATAAGAACATTGCTACTAGCTAAATCATAAAGTAGCTGTGAGGTTCCAATGAAATAATGTATGTAAAACATTTTGTAAACTTTAAAGCTCTACATTATTGATGTTTAATATCATTACTGGCTCCTGCCTGAATGATCCCAATTGACTGGAAGGGAGTGAAAGAAGAGAGAATGGAGAAAAAGATGTATCTGTCAAGCAAAGTATGATTCTAGACAATTGTCATAGCAGGAGGTGACTAAGGGCTCATTTAGGCTCTTTCATTTCTAGAAGAGAAAGTCAAGGTCAGAAGGAGAGTGATTTATCTTGAGTTACACAGCTAAGAGATTAAGACTAGAAGACCTTAGCTTAAAAAGGCTGAGGTCTCCCACTTCATTCAGGGCCATCTCCAGTCAGCCTGATGTATAGCCATTGGACCCCAATGGCTCTGGTGGGGAAAGTGAGGCAGGTGACCTTGCATAGACCTCTATCATTTAAATCCAATTCACTTGCATGGCATAGCATCTCCTGCCTGATGTCACAGATTTCCTCAAAAAGGAAGGACAAACAGCTAAGCTGAGACTTAAACTCAGGACTAGGGCATTAAAGACTGCAATCATACTTTTGCAGCTGGAGGATTTCTTCATGAGGAGCCCTATTTAGGAATTTAAGGCATGTCTTAAGGCCCATCCATGTCTCAGGAGTGCCTGGATCCTTTTGAATTAATTCTCAGGATAAAACAGTAGATATCAAGTTTTATCCTGACAGGTATGTTCTTCCAATCATGGATTTCCTCTACTCTTCTTTCTATCCAGGGCTTTGGGAAACCTTTCCCAATCCCTCTTAATTCTTGGGCCTCTCCTTTCTTAATTATTTCCTGTTGCTTAATTAATCTTAAAATTTTTTTTTGCAAATGCAGACCTAATATGTGTATATTTGCTTATTAATTATTATTTACAAGTATTACCAAACAAATAATTATGTCTGTGTTTATATATATTATATGTACATATAATACACACATATGTCCTCATGAAATAGAGATTTAAAAGGGATGAGATAAAAATGAAATAACATTTGATCAGAGAGTCAAGAAACTGGTAGAATTTATTGAGTAGACCAGTGATGTGATTGGACTTCTTATGCTTTAATAAAATCACTTCTGTAACTATGTGAAGGGAGGCTTTGAGAGAAGGAGAACTGAGGCAGGGAGAATGATACAAAGCTATTGTAATGCCCAGACAGAGCAGCTGGGTGGTACAGTAGATACAGTGCAGGGCCTAAAGTCAGAGAGACTCACCCTCCTAAATTCAACTATCTGTGTGATCTTGGGCAAGTCACTCAACCCTTTTTAGTAGTATCTGATTCTTCACTCTTGGGAGAAGGAAATGGCAAACAAGAAAACCCCAAATAGGAAGAATCGGACCACTAAAAAATAACTGGATGAGAACAATGTACAAAATGGTGAAACTAAGTGTGTATTATTTCTCCTTCATTTTGCCTCAATTTTTTTCTGTGTGACTTGTGCTTCTTCCAACTCTCCTATGCTCTAACCCTCCATCCTACCCGTATTTAATAATGTAAGCACCTTCAAATTAGAGGCAGTTTCATTTTTGTTTTCATATCCCAACACATAACACTGTAATAGCCTTTTAAAAAATGTTCTTGTCTTTTAATTGAATTAGGAAATCTCAATGAATATACTTTCTCTACCATTTCAGTGTGGAATTTACTCTGCGATTTACACTGTGACAGAACTGCCTTGGAAATGTGATGTTAAATGCCTTGGTCCAGCTCATACAACTAGTCGGTATCAGAGCCTAGACTTGAGCCCCATCTTACTGACTCCAGTGTCAGCTCTCCATACACTGTCAGGCAGCCTTTCAGAGTGTCTCACACAGGAATGGAACGCACGACCTAGATACTTAGCATGAGAAGAATAAATATGTGTTTAATTAAATTGAATGCTGCTGAATTGCTCGTGGGCATTAGATAGTAGTCAGAGTTTCCAGGAAGTATGGTGATCTACCAGGGACAATAGGAGCATGCATGCTGCCTGGGGACACCATCCCAGCTTCTTCCCAAAGTCATTTGTTAGAGATTCCTTGACAGGATTCACATTTCTAGTGGAACCTTAGTCTAGAATAATAGCGTCAAATGCAGATAAAAAAAAGGGCCCACTAATGTATACATAAGGATCCCAGTAGATCATATATGAATGAAACTCATGAATGAAAATCATTGACTCATTGTCAAAACCATCTATCCAGGGTCAAATAGTTGTGTGGGACAGCACCCTGACCTAAATTAAAAATCAGAGACTCTCAGGTTCAAAAGCAAAAAAAGGTTTATTATAATCTCTCAAGAAAGGGCAACTCCCAATAGACAAGGTGCCAGTAGAAAAGTGCAAAGTGCAAACTGCAAAGCACAAGATTATATGGATCCTAATGAAGAAGTCCCCAGCCTCCCTGCTCACCTTTTTTTCCCTCCTTTCTTCCCTGACTGGGGAGCTCTAATTTACTCAGAGCTAAATAATGACTCTAGAAGACACTTTACTGTATTAGGTATTTAAATACTAATGAAAAGGTGGAAGTGGGGAGAGAGACGGGGAGGAAATGTTTATTTATTTAAGATAACTGAACACTTGCACCTTTTAGCTATAGCTCAACTTATTATTGCAAAGTCTCAAGTCACAATTAGGGCATAAGCCAAGGCTACATTCTTATCCCATTCATAGTTACTAAATATATAAGCTGGGATTTGAATTCAGGTCCTCTTTGAGTTTAAATAGCTTCAAAATCTTATAGATCTTTCCACTCTTTATTTCCCATCAGCTACTCTTCTTGATTTCAACTCCAAGAATTTCATGTCTTTCTCAGGATAAGATCATCTGAAATCTGACTATCATAGGGATTCATTCAGCTTTGATACTCAACACCTCCTTAGCATCCTGAACTACCTTTCCTTTTTGACTGGAGGGCTAGATGATAGAGCAATAAATTTCTCTCACAACCTCTCTTTACTGAAGCTCAGAACTTCCCTGCTCTCCATTTTCTACCAGAAGCTCTGCTTGGTCTCAACTGCATAAATATTTTGACCCAGTGCCTACTGTTCTCTGGTAACCCAACCTTTCACCTTGCTTTAACCCCCTATTAGACTGTAAGCTACTTGAGGGAAAGAACTCTTTCTTTTTTTTTTAAGTTTGTATTCCAGGGACTTAGCACAATGTCTGGCATATAATAGACACTTAATAAATGTTTACTGTGAGACAAATGAAAACCCTTAAAAACAAGATTTCTGGATAATTAATAATCCATTTATTAATTAGGTAGGAGATAATAAGTAAATTGAGGTCAGTAAGTCTCTAAAAAACCAAGACTTACCCCAACCCACCCACAAAAAGGTCAGTGAAAGTTTAAATACTTTTGGAAAAGGCATGTTCCTCAGGGTGAAAATCAGTTCTGATTAGTTAACTATTAATGAGAGAATGAATATTATAATGAGAGGTGGGATTTTTTTCTAATTAAGGGCTTTGAAGAAATGACTTGCATATGAAAAGGTGATGCATCTAGGATATACTGCAACATATTTAACATATATAGGACTGCTTGTCATCTTGGGGGGGGGTGGAGGGAGGGAGGGGAAAAAAGGAAACATAAGCGAGTGCAAGGGATAATGTTGTAAAAAATTACCCTGGCATGGATTCTGTCAATACAAAGTTATTATTAACTAAAATAAAATTTAAATTAAAAAAAAAGAAAAGGTGATGCAAATCATTATTGATCAGAGAAATGCAAATTAAGACAACTCTGAGATACCACTACACACCTATCAGATTGGCTAGAGTGACAGGGAAAGATAATGACAAATGTTAGAGGGGATGTGGGGAAACTGAGACACTGATGCATTGTTGGTGGAGTTGTGAACGGATCCAGCCATTCTGGAGAGCGATTTGGAATTATGCTCAAAAAGTTATCAAACTGTGCATACCCTTTGACCCAGCAGTGTTACTACTGGGCTTATATCCCAAGGAGACCTTAAGGGAGGGAAAGGGATCTGTATGAGCAAGAATGTCTGTGGCAGCCCTCTTTGTAGTGGCCAGAAACTGGAAACAGAGTGGATGCCCATCAGTTGGAGAATGGCTAATTAAGTTATGGAATATGAATGTTGTGGAATAGTATTGTTCTGTAAGAAATGACCAGCAGGATGAATACAGAGAGGCCTAGAGAGACTTACAAGAACTGATGCTGAGTGAAAGGAGCAGAACTAGGAGATCATTATATGCAGCAACAAGACTATACAATGATCAATTCTGATGGACGTGGTTCTCTTCAACAATGAGATGATTCAAACCAGTTCCAGTTGTTCAGTGATGAAGAGAATCAGCTACACCCAGAGAGAGAACTATGGGAAATGAGTGTAGACCACAACATAGCATTTCTACTCTTTCTGTTATTATTTGCTTGCATTTTTGTTTTCCATTTCAGGTTTTTTTTCCCCTTTCTTTCTAGATCTGATTTTTCTTGTGCAGCAAGATAACTGTATAAATATGTATACATATAATGGATTTAATATATACTTTAACATATTTAACTACCTGCCATCTGGGGAAGGGGATGGGAGGAAAGAAGGGAAAAGTTGGAATTGAAGGTTTTGCAAGGGTCAGTGTTGATAAATTACCCATACATATGTTTTGTAAATAAAAAGTTATGATGATGATGATGATGATGATAATAATAATAATAATAATAAAAGAAATGGCTTGGATCATGTCACTCTTGGACAAAGCGACTTGTCTTCACCCAGATTGTTGCGCCTCTAGCCATCTATACGAAAAATGGTCAGATTACAGGCAGGCTTTCCCTTATTTGAAATAGTCTGAGTAGGGTGACTTTTGGGGATTCAAGTCAGAAATGTCCTTGAGAGGCTGGACTTTGAATGAATAAGAAAAAAAGAGAGTTTCTTTGGATTCCACATATAAAATTTGTTATTAATATAAAAAGAAAATGATAAATTTTCTCAACTGAGAATTATAATGATGATTATGATGATGATGGCTCCTGACTCCAGATCCAGCATTCTATCTCATATGACATATTTTATAAGGTTATTTAGCACAACAAGAAGAAGGCTTAAATTGAGGAGCAAGGAACCTATTAACAATAAGAGTCCTTAAATGCCCAATGGGTTTGTGCTGGGGGAAACTAAATCCATATCACTTTGGTTAAAATACCATTTTTGGCACAAATAGATCTTTCTTTCCTTTGTTATCCTGTCACATTAAATGCCATAATTATATTGTCTTAAACATTTAGAAGCCCTGGAGAAATATTTTTGATTTGTATAATTTCACTCCAGTTAAAAGTCTCAACAAGGGCTGCTGCTGACTTTCTTTGCCATTTTGCCTGAGCCCAAAGAGATCTCAGAGCTGATGTTGGGAGGATGATGACTGATGATGAAGAAGAAAATGATGATAACGATGATGGCAGCAAGGATAATTATAGTTGTTTATTATGATCATTATCTGCTATTTGACATTTACATTGTATTTTCCATTATCTCTGATCTGTGTCTAGATCCGTTTTGCTATTTTTCCAGCACACATCAGGCAATGACTCTGGAAAAGCCAAAGGGTAGCTAAATTTTCCAGGAGTTGGCCCGTGGACTAGCACACTCACCAAGGTCAACAATTCTCCAGCTGGTCTTCCTGACTCCAGGCTTTTCCCTGCCATTTAGCACAGTGCCAAGCTTGCACTATAGTGGGCACTTAATAAATGTTGATTTTAAATTTCATTGAATCGAATTTTAAGGCCATGTATAATCTGACCCCACTTTGCGTATGAACCTTATCTCCCATTACTTCTCAAAATAGACATTGACCTCAGTCAGGCATAGGTCTTTTCACTGTCCCTTTGAGCACACTCATTTCTATCTCTATTACTTTACTTATGATATTCCTTTCACCTAGACTGCCTCACTCCCCTCCTACATCTTACCCATCCTTCAAAGATTAGATCATGTCCTATTCTCTTCATTAGGTTCTTTTTGACCATTCAGCTCATTGATTTTGTCCACCTTTTTGAATCCCTATAATAGATAGCATATATCACAAAATGTATTCTTTTCAGTTCAATTAATCAAAAAAAAAGTAAAATGCATGTCAGTTCAATTCAATTCCACAAGTATTTATTACCTAATGATTATATACTTGAATATAGTTAGAGTATCATCTCTATCATTTTCTGTATGATTCAGGGCAGTAATTTCATTTATTGAGGATCTTAAGCAATTTTCTGAATAGTGTCAGAGAAAGGGGCAACCAGCATTCATAGAGGAAGTATCTCACTCGGATCACTTACAATGATTGAATCACAAATCCAGTTCCTATCCTTATGCCTAGTTACATGTATTTTATCAATAGGAATGAAAAAATTTAAAGCTGATATCTCCACTTTGCCCTGGCTGACCCCTAGTCTTACTAAATGAAATTCATGGAGTGACTGACTTTCATCATCCAGGTAGTGGACTAGGGAAATACTTTGCACCTTAAGTCAAAGAGAAGACTAAATTTTAAAGACAAGACAATTACTTTGGGGCTTCTCTATGTGAATGGGAGGAGAGAGTCCTTAGCTGAATCACAAAACAGCTGTGATATATAC
The DNA here is from genome assembly GCF_016432865.1 of Antechinus flavipes. Taxonomy (NCBI): domain Eukaryota; kingdom Metazoa; phylum Chordata; class Mammalia; order Dasyuromorphia; family Dasyuridae; genus Antechinus; species Antechinus flavipes. Next base: position 467,483,102 of record NC_067400.1, read on the forward strand.
TAGATATACAAATAAAGATCTGGGAGGCTCACTCTGAGAAAAGACTGCATAGTACTTAAAATTTGTGGGCGACCCAGCAAATCAGTCAAAATACACTTATTAGTTGCCTACTCTATTCCAGGCATTGTGCTAAATGCTAGAGAAAAAAACAGAAGTGAGTCCCTACTCTTAAGGAGTTTACAATCTAATGAGGGAGGCAACATGCAAACACATGTGTATATGTGTGTGTAATGAAATAAAGCTAGCTATAGATAGGAGATTAGGAAACAATTAAATGAGAGGAAGCACTAGAATTAAGAGGGTTTATGGAAGGCTTCTTATAGAAGGTCAAATTTTAGTTGGGATTTGAAGGAAGTCAGGAAAGTCAATAGTCAGAGTGGAGGAGGAAGAACATTCCAAGAATAAGGAAGAACCAGAGAAAACGGTTGGAGTAGAGAGATGGAATATCTAGTTTATGAAACAGCCAGAAGAATGTGGAATTATGCCCAAAGGGCTATCAAATTGTGTATAACCTTTGATGCAATCATGCCACAATTGGCTCTGTGTCCCAAAGAGATCATAAAAGAGAGAAAAGGACCCAAGTGTGCAAAAATGTAGCAGCTCTTTTAGTAGTGGCAAGGAATTGGAAATTGAGTGAATGTCCATCAATTGGGTATTGGCTGAATAAGTTATGGTCTATGAATGCAATGGGATATTCTATAAGAAATGATGAGCAGCCTGAAAAAACTTATATTAACTGATGCTGAATGAAGAGATCAGAATTAGGAGAACACTATACACAGTAATAGCAAGATTATATGATGAACAACAATAATAGACAGCTCTTCTCTGAAATACAATGATCCAAAACAATTCCAAAAGATTTGGGATGGAAAATACCATCTGTATCCTGAGGGAGGGAAAAAAAAACTATAGCGACTGAATGTGGATGGAAGCATAATATTTTTACCTTTTTTCTTTCTTTCTCATGGTTTGTCCTTTTTGTTCTGATTTTTCTTTTACAACATGACTAATAGGAAAATATCTTTAAGATTATTTCCATGAATAACCTATATCAAATTGCTTGCTATCTTAGGGAGGGGGGAATGTAAGGGAGGGAGAGAACAAAAAAATTGGAACTCAAAATCTTACAAAAATGAATGTTGAAAAGTATATTTACATGTCATTGGAAAAAATAAAATGTTATTGAGGGAAAAAAAAGAAATAGCCAAGAGATAGGAACAGATATTCAGTAGACAGGAACATACATTAGCAGATGGCAACTTAGAAGAAATATATCTGTACTTCTGAGAACCAGCAATAATAATAATGATCTGGTGGGTAAGCAGCTCATGATCTTATGACATCACTAGACTGGCAGGTAACATCAGCAGCTCTGTGAAGAAGTCAAGAGACGCATTGGGAGAGAGATTATGTTTTATGCAGATATTATTATAAAATCATGCATTATCCTGGCTAACTATTTCTATTACCTGTATATATGCCCACTCATTGTGAGTTCCCTGCCCTTTTATTTGCCTTGACCATCTAAACAAAAGGCAATAAATTCATAAGCAAGCACAATCTGATATACAAAATCTAAGGAAAGAAAAATTATTTCTGAACACAGGAGGAAATGACATATTTAGAGACTACAGTGAGATATGTGATAAGTATTCAATAAATAATTGTTGAACGATGAATCTGTTAGGCGTTTTCAGTTATTTGGTAGTCTGGCCTTTTTTGGAAAAAACTTCACTTTGTGATTTTAATAGGAATAATGATCTTCACTTTTAGAAAGCTTTAAAATCTACAAAATACTTTCCTCACAGAAATTTTGTGAGGTAGGTAATGCACGCACAGTCATTCCCACTTTAAATTAGGGGTCATGGTTACATGGTAGCTAAGTGAATCTAAGTCTCTGGACTCCAGGTTTGAGCCTACTCATGATTTCTTATTTTCCATTACATTTATAGATCATAACCTTCTCAGCCACTCCCCAATTGATGAGCATCTACTCAATTTCCAATTCCTTGCTACCACAAAAAGAGCTGCTACATTTTTGCATATGTGGGTCCTTTACCCAAATGTAAAAAAAAGATCATGCTTTATGATCTTTTGGGGATATAAACCAAGTAGGAGCACTATTGCATGAAAGGGTATGTACAATTTGATTGCCCTTTGGGCATCATTCCAAATGGAGGAGGATTTAGTTTCCACGAATGAAACCAAAAAATTAGGCTGATGTGGAACAAGGGAAATGAAACTTATAGAGGAAAGCCATAGATAAGAATAAGAAACATGCTGTTGGTAAATGAGAAGGGATGTATACACCCCCAAATAAGGATTAAAGAAAATAAGGGCTAAGAGTGCCCAAATGTGAGGAATGGAAGTTATAATCAGGGATGGGGACTCACACTCTTGTGGGGGAATTAGGCATTCCAGATAGGTTGGAACCTCTGTAGCACCCAGCCAATGGAGAGTCAGGGGAAAAACTTGCTTTTAGGGGACAGGATATGAAATCATACTTCGGTGATTTTAAGGTATGCCCATTATTTTAGACAACCATTCTTGCAAGATTGTGAATAAAAATCTTTTCTTGGCTTCATCAATAAGTCTGCAGAATTCTTAGTAAGACTCTTGTCTCTTACAACACTATAGCCACTAGGATTAAACCAGGCTACCCATTTAACAAGTTTAAATATGTACTTTCAAAGTATACAGTACTGCTTCCTGGGACTTAGAATCTTCATCTATAAAATGAAGAAATTGAACTAGATGACTAATATGACTCAAGCTCAAATCTTACTCCTGATGTCTAGTAAGTGTATAGACTTTAGGAACATATTTCAATTCTAGGGACCTCAATTTATTCATTTATCAACTGAAAGGATGATTTGGAAAGTCATAAATCGTTTTATATCCACTTTGTAATCCTATGACAGAGTAACAGCAAATAAAACTCCAATTAAATCCTATACCTATGTTTCTTTTAGTCTTATAGATCAGGAAAGGACAGGAGAGATCAGTCTAACCCAAGGGCAAAAAAAAAAAAAAGCCACTGAACCAGATCATGAAAACCACTTATAAAATTTTCAATTTGTTAAATGTTCAGTTTTAAGAACAGCTTTGAGTTACTAAGTCATTTTGACTATTATAAATACACAAGTTAAATACAAAGGACCAAATATGTTATCTGTAGTCAGAAAAAGAAGAACTAAATAAAAAACATATAATATAATAATAATAATAATAAATATATATACAGTACTTAGTGGAAAGAACACTGGCTTTAGTCCCATTAAGGCCCAGTTTGAAGTCCCAGATCTACTAATTGCTACTTGTAGGATCTTGTGCAAGTCACTTTTCTCTTGGCTTTCTGATTCCTCATTTGTAAAATGAGGCAACTAAGCTCGAAGGTCTCTTCTCCCCACCCTCCATGCTGATATTCTATGAGACTTTCTAAGGGTCTGCTGGCAGGGAACCATGGGATTTCATGTTATGGTTGATAGTTTTGAAACTAGAACCGGGAAGATGAGGATGGAACCTGTGAATTATTTGGATATAGAGATCTTCTGGACAAGAAAGCTCCCTTCACCAATACAGATCAGTGATTTATCTGCAATTTATAATCACAGAGTTCTCTAGGGCACTGAGAAAGGAAGCGAATTTGCTCAAGGTCATTGTCAGAAGTGAGATTGCCTCGGTCTTTCTGGCTTCAAGACCAGCTCTATCCACTATTCCATTCTGTCTGTTGGTGTACTGGGTGCCTCTTTTGTGAAAGAAAAAAGAAGAAGGTTGAGGAGGGCATTGGAAAAAAGAATAAGGGGAAGAGAAAAGGAGGAAAGAATTGAGGGCTAGTTTTCTTCTAATCTTTCTGCACTTTGAAAGAGCCTGGATTCCAGCTCTGTTTGAGATATGGAGGCTCCTTCAGAAGCAGGCTCAGATGGCAGACCCTGTCCCGTGTGTTCATCTTCAATCTGTGCAAGGCAATTTCTCATCCACAGACAGCTTGCTCGATATCAGAGAGGCTGCCAGAATCCTCTTTGCCTTCCCCTTTCTCCTCAGCAACAGCTGGAGCACTTCTTCCTCAGTCCCAGTCTCTGACTTGGTTGCCTCAGCCTTCTGTCACCCCAGCACATGCCCGGATTCTCCCTTGGCTACCTCAAGGCTTCTGTTCCTGAGAAATTAAGGAGAGAGTAGAGGAAATCAGAAGGAGAAAGTGAAAGAGAGAGAATCAGGAAAAGGAGAAGTCAGGTTAAGTGCACATTAAGTATCTATGTTGTGCCTGGCTCTGGGTAAAATGCTGAAGATGCTAAGAAAATCAAAAAGCTTCCTTCATAAAGCTCAAATTTGAAGTGTAGCATGTTAACAGCTATGTATATGCAAGATACAGAGAATGCAGGACAAAAGCAGAAAGAAAAGAGGAAAGAAGAGTAGAGAAAAACAGGAAGAAAAGGAAAAAAAGAAAGAAAGGAAGGAGTCCATGGAAAACTAAAGAATTACTTCCTTCTTGAGGTTCAATCGACTTTCTGACAATCTTTGTGCCAGATTGGTGGTGAAAGCAAAACACTCCAACATTCAGGAGTCCGCTAGAGCCAACTCTAATAGAGTTCTTGAGAGTGAAATTGCTAAATTTTCAGCATAGCATTTACACCTCAGAAATAAGTAAATGCTACAAATCAGGGCTTGATTTATTGTTTGGTTGATTGTCTAGACTTAAGAAAGTGATAGCAAAAATGTTCAAAATGCAGATTAAAATTGAGGGTGTCATGTGTATTCCCCACCCCCTTAGCTGCTTGTTAAACATTTTCTAGCACATCACTAATACATTTTGGGCTTTTAACTCAGAATGTTTCCAGCTAATAAAGGGTGGGAGAACTGAGCAATCACTCCCAGGTGTTTTTTTACTTTAATAGGCACATATCTCATGTTGGGATTTGGGGGATAAGCACAATCTGTTTAACTGTTTCTCTGTGCAGGATGCGGGGCATCAATGATTATCCTTTCTAGCTGTTATCCCTTCCTCATTACATGTTATTTATCTTTTGAGTAATATGGAGGTCAGAAGAATTGATCCAGACATTTTCAAGGTTTCTTTGAAAAATAATGTGGCCAGACCATCAGAGTTACACTCTTCAGTAGAGTTTGAAAAGGACCGTTGTCTTTTTGCAGATGAATTTTTGGGTCTCAGTTTCCTTATCTGAAAAATGAGGGAGCTGCTGAATTAGATGGTCTCTAACATCCTTTCCAACTGTTGATCTAGGATCCTATGATCTTGACCTTGATCTTGATATTGATATTGGTTTCTTAGCCATCTCTTGCTTATCCAGAGGAACAGGCTATTAAGTGGTTGCAACCCCACTGTTGCATTTTCTGATAACCAACTTGATATCTAAATAAGAAAGGGAAAATTCTTTCATCTAGCCTGGGATCACATTGTTTGCATTCTAAAAAGTATATTTGACTAAAAGCTAATTTTATGGAGAACTCACACAAAGCAAGAACTTATATGGAAGTCAGAAAAAAGTGATTCAAGGACATTCTCGAGGTTTCTCTGAGGACTTTGGAATCAATTGTGAGACATAGGAGACACTGGCAAAAGACTACCCAGCATGGTGTGCCCACACCAAAGAAGGCACTGTTCTTTATGAGAAAAGAAACATAAGATGTGCAAACTTAGAGACATTTCCACACCAGATGTTCATATGAACTATTTGTGACTGACCTGTAGAGTCTTTTGAATTCATCACATTGGTCTGAGTAGTCACAGTCAGACACTCTGTACTTGATCCCAACATAGTGATCTCATCTTGATTCTCTTTGATGGATAACAACCAGCTGGAGTTGGAATTAGAAGAGATGGAGATTCCAATAAAAGATCAATCTCTGACTACCTAGGTGGATATGGGCAATTCATTCAATTTCTCAGGGCCCTAGTTTCTACATTTGTGAAATATAGATAAGATCAGTTATGAAAAATAATGAGAAGAGCCCTTTGGAAACCTTAAAACCCCTTTAAATCATTATTTTATTGTATTATTAGGACTATAGCTTTACAATTAAAGAGGCCTTAATTTTACATATAACTGAACTAAAGCCCTGGGATGTTAAATGATTTGTCCAAGGTGACATTGGTAATTAGTAGCAAAACTCAAGTCCTCTGACACTAAAACCAATGTTTTTCTCAGGGCACTACACAGATTTCTTTATTATTATTCATCAATTATGAGCAATAATATTAATATGGGATATATATCAATTATAAAGTAATTAGTAAGTATTTACTGTGCTTAATAAGCACCTACTGTATACTGGACATTGGATATAGAAAGACAAAAAATGGCACAATTTTTTTCTTTTCCCTCTCTCCCCCCTCCTCCCCCCCCCCAGGCAATTGGGATTAAGTGACTTGCCCAGGATCACACAGCTAGGAAGTGTCCACCTACCTGCCCCAATTTCTTCTTTCAATGTATTCATGAGAACTTATATTCCTGAGTTATATAAGCTGTACTCTCAGGGTACAATCTATATCCTTTTTGGAAGTTATGGAAATATGTTACTTAAAAAAAAGAATGACATATGGATGAAACTTCTGCAAGATATAAAGTTTTAATGAAGGCAAGACATAATAAATAAAATACATATTAATGTATAGCCAACTACTCATGTTGAGATGGGGGAGAAAAATAATAATAATGTCAAAATAATAAGACTGTGGATAGAGATTGTAGGGGTTGTAATAAACTTCCTCACTTTCTCTTTCATTTTGTTCCTTAGCTAGATCATACCAAATACATTTTCTGCTACACCTGTACTGTTTCTCTTCTATTTTACCATTCAGTGACATGGGAATAAAATCATACTGCAAGGTGAAACTGGGAGTACCATTTAGAGATGGAAGAATAGGAAGGGAGTAGAGTCAGATAACAGAGCATTTTTGAAAATTTCACCAAAATGCTTCAGGCTCAACTCTTCTGAGGAAAGCCATCTTGGTGCTCCACCTACTTACTAAATTCTCTAGAAGAGGGCTGCAAAAATTGGCCTCCCTAATTGTATTCTTTGTCCTCCTTGTCTCCCTCTCTCCACCCAAATACTCAAATTATATAGCAGTTTTCATTAGAGCTGCTTTGCTACAGAATACTTAATGTGATGCAAATATATGCAATTCATTTAGCTATTTGCATAATAAATGTTTCCATAAAGTGTCTTTGCCACCAAATCCCCCGTGTTTTGTTATTAATTATGTTTTGCAGAACTCTGGGAGAGGGAGGAAATGGATATTGGCGATTTAGCATAAAAAGTACACAAGTCCCCAAGTGGTTTGTTTATCCAAGTCCTCAGTAGCCCTGGGTTCTACTCTCTAGGGTCACTTCAGATTAAGGCAAAGGAAACTGAACTCTAGATGCGAAAATCAGTCTAAGATTCAGGGTACGGTGGCAAAGGTGACTGGGAGTTTCCCCTGACTGGCCATTGGCACAAAATCAGTTTGAGTTTGTAAGGTTATTGACTTCCTTGGAAGAAATTACAAGTTATTCCTAGTGGACAAATAGTCTTATCTCTGAGACCAAAGTATTTCATTTACGGGTTGTGTATTAAGTGAAGCGTGCTGGTAATTGGTCATCAATGATTATTTCAGATGTCCATGTTAGGTGACTTTCCCCTACTCTGTGTCTATTCCGTTCCTTGAAAGGCTTTGCTATATTTTTTCTCCTCTATGCCTGAAATCCTACTGTTATTTTAGTTTGGGATTTTTATTTCTACTTATATGCAAATGACAATGAATGAGGTAAAGATTTAATTATTATCAATGGGAAAATCCAGAACACCTGGCTAGTGACTTCTCTGGGACTGATAAGGCTCCCTTGCTGCCAGGCAACTCCACTGTTGTGGATGTTATGCCCGCCCTCCATCACATCAACAATCTAAGGCAGCTAGAAGATGCAGTGGATAATAGTGCTGGAAGAAGAGTTCTAATTTGTCCTCAGACAGTCATTGTGTGACCTTGGGAGTTACCTAACTCCAGTTTCCTCTACTGTAAAATGAGGATAATAATAGTACCTACACTGCAGAACTCTGGGGAGAAAATAAGATACTATTTCAAAAGTACTTAGCACAGTGCCTGGAACATAGTTAGTGTCCTTCAGTCTCAGAGGACCAAAGTGACATCACTATACTGGAGTCAAGTTCCAGTGTCTGACTGTAGCTGGCAGGCCAATCTCAGTTCAGAATGCTTTACCACAGGTCAGGCACAAAGAGTCCACGTGAACATTGGGAGTAGACTCTCTAAAGTTGCACACAGCTCATATTTTTTGACCTAATTCAGTTCAGCTTTGCTCATAAAGCACAATATGTTCTATGATAAGGGTACTCCGTGTTGGGCAATCCTGTGCCATGTCTCCCACATCCCACATCCAAAATTCTTAAGGGAGTCTTTGAAGCATCCCTGTATTGCTTTTTCTGACCATCATGAGCACCCTTTCCTATGTAAATAAAATAGTGAAATAATAGTCCCCATAAAATAGTCTTTTTAGCAAGTATACATTTGACATTCAAACAATGTGGTCATTACAACTGAGTTGTGCTCTCTTATTTATAAAGGTAAAGGAATAGGTTGTCTTGTGACAATCACAGAGGGATCTCAGATACTATTGGCAAGCTTCTTGCCAAAGTCCTTGATAGGCTGATCCTTTGCCTGGAAAATGGTCATTGCCCTGAGAATCAGCAACTTTGGAAAGGGCTGCAGAACAGTTAACGTAGTACTTGCTCCGTGATAATTCCAGGAGAAATACAGGAGCAGAACACAGATCTGCACCCATTTGTAGATCTGACCAAGGCCTTTGATACTATCAGTTGCAAGGGGAATTACGTCAAAATTTTCTTGTTCAAAAGAGTTCATCAGTATTGTATATCAGTTTCATGACAGCCTGCTTCCCTGGGTTCTAGATAGTGGATGATGCTCTTGTGCTTTCCCAGTCACCACTGGGGTAAAATAAGAATGTGTGCTTGCTCCCATCCTTTGAGCACGATGTTTTCAGCCATGTTGTCAAATGCCTGGCCCATAGTAGGTATTTATAAATGCTTATTCCCTTCCTCAATTTTATTTGCTGCAGCCCTAACCCTTGCATTAAACAGTAGCTCATTTCTCCCTGCCAGTGACATCAGAGATGAGAAATCTGTTAGATGCATCTGAGCTAGAACTCTCCTGCAGAAGGAAACCAAGACCTTTAGATGCTTAGTGTAAAAGTGATTGTGAGCCAGGCCTTCTTCATGCTACTAGGAGAAGTGAGAAGGTGGTGGAAGTGAGTGTGCTGAGCCCAAAGGAGCTCTCTCCAGAGACCTATTTTTGACTTGTTTTCTTCCCTCCTTCTTTCTTTAGTCTCAATAATCATCTTGGCTGTGTGTACTTGGAGTCAGGAAGAACTAAATTCAAAAACCTGCCCTTAGAAACTTAGCAGCTAGCTGCATGACTCTTTAAAATAAGAAAAGTATATTTGATGTTCTCATTCATAATCTTTCTTCCTTTCCCTGTTCCTTCATGCTTGAGTTTTTTCTTTTAGACCTTGAGCATCTCTTTGGCAAGTGAAAACTTCTACACTGAAGGCCCATTGTTTTATGCATTACTGGGCTGTCCAATTCTTTTAGGAACATACCCTCTAAATCCCATAACTACTATTAAAAATGGAGATATCTAGGGTTTGCTACCTTTCTCCAAGTGAGTTTAACAGCTTCTTTCTTGAGAGAAAGTCCTGTGTGATAAAGGCTATGGAGAGAAATGTAAGGAAACTGGACATATGAGTGACTGGGGAGAGATTTGTGGGGGTGGGTTGGAGTAGTCCAGAGCGAAGTTGGAAGCCTCACTGGTGGATTTTACCTAGAATTTGCCTTTGGGATTCTCTGGCCCTGTAAGGGCCCTGTTAAATTATATATGAATGATTGAAGAGTTTATTAAACACAATGTGAAAAGTGCTTTTCTAAATGCTACAAATACAAACAAACAAACCTTAGAGAATGCTAATTTTATTGTGTTTGCTCAGAAAGTATGTCTGACTATGTCACAACCTCCCCGTCCTCTCACCTTTTCTTTAATAAATTCCAGTGGTTCCCTATTCCCTTCAGGTTCAAATATAAAATCAACTTCAAGAAATAAAATATAAAACCATGATAAAAACAGGCTAGTCATTATCTTTCAAGAAATTATCAAGGAAAACTATCCTGATATTCTATAAACAAAGGGTAAAATAGAAATTGAAAGAATCCATTGATTACCTCCTGAAAGAGATCTCAAAATGAAAACTTTTAGGAATATTATAGCCAAATTCTGGAACTCCCAGGTCAGGGAGAAAATATTGCAAGCATCTAGAAAGAAACAATTCAAGTCTAGAGGAATCAGTCAGGATAATACGAGATTTAGCAGCTTTTCCATTAAAGGATCTTAGGGCTTGGGACATGATATTCCAAGAACAATGGAGCTAGGATTACAACCAAGAATCACTTACCCAGAAAAATTGAGTATAATCCTTCTAGGGAAAAGATAGAAATTCAATGAAATAAATAACTTTCAAGCTTTTGTGATGAAAAGACTAGAACTGACTTAAAAATCTAATTTTCAAATGCAGGACTCAGAAGAAATATAAGAAAGTAACAGGAAAGAGATATCATAAGGGACTTAATAAGGTTTATTTGTTTACATTCCTACAGGGGAGGATGAGGCTTGTAATTCATTAGAATTTTATTCTTATTATGGCAGTTAGGTGTAAATATTGACAGAAGGAACAGATGGGAGTTCAATATGAGGATTTATATCTAAAAAAATAATATTAAGGGGTGAGAGAAATGTACTGGGAGAATGGGAAAGGTAGAGGTGAAATGGTCTGAATTATCTGCCTAAATGAGGCAAGAAAAAGCTTTCACTTTAAAGGGGAAGAGGGGGAGTAGAGGGAGAGGGAGTGAACCTTACTCTCATCAGAATTGGCTCAAAGAAGAAATAACATGCACACTCAACATAGGTATAGAAATTTATCTTACCCTGCAGGAAAATAGGAGGGAAAGGGGATATAGGAAGAAAGGAAGGTGATAAAAAAAAGAGGCGTATTCGGGGAGGGGATTTCAGTAGCAAAACACTTTTGAGGAAGGTCAGGATGAAAGGAGAAAATAGAATAAATGAGAAAGGGGAGATATAGTTAGCAATAGTAATTGGGGAAAGAATTTTGAAGCCGGTTTCTCTGCTGAAGACCTCATTTCTCAAATGTATAAGGAACTGAGCCAAATTTATTTTTTCTAAATAGGAGCCATTCCCTAACTGATGAATGATTAAAAGATATGAACTATGCCCCAAAGCCTCTAAAAATTATTCATGCTCTTTTACCTAACAATATCACTACTAGGCATGAATCCCAAAAAAGATTTAAAAAAAGAGAGAGATCAAATATGTACCAGTAGTGTTTTTGGGAGAGCAATAGATTTGGGAGAGCATAATTGTAAAAAGAACATTATAGAAAAGTTCATAACATAGAGCAATCATGACAAGCCAATTATCCCAGGTTACTAAGGTTTTTCTATTTTTATCATGTGAATTCACACAGGAGTTAGCAAGGAAAAGGGTTTTTAACAATTAACAAGGGAGAAGTAAATTCCCTAGTGGAATTTACAATTAATCAGGAGGAAGAAGCCATTAAAGGAAAGATGCTAAAAAGAGGGAATATGCCATTGACTGGTAGGCTAGATTCATAGAAAAGTTTAGCAGACTATCCCCAAAGGGGAGTTAATAGAGGAAGGGGATCACACCATTGATTGGCAGGCTAATCCTAAAAGGGATTTAACTGTATCAAGGAGAAATTTGCCATGAGGTGGGACTTCCCCATGATTAGCTCACAAATATCTGGGAAGAAGCCCCATTAAAGGGAATAAGCTATTCAGTGGGAGAAAGTACCTCATAAGGGGCTAAGTTATGAGGAGTTAGTGAAGGAGCAGATCTTTAAAGGGGAAATATAACCATGAGAATTAGACATCATAATTTGACACAAATTGAATAAGTAAAGTTGAGGTTTTTAGAGACCCCCACCTGGAGTGAAATTATAATCCAAAATCCACTTGAACAAAAGATCTACTTAACAACAAAAAGATCATTTAAGGCTAAAATGATTCCATTAGTCCTTTCTGCTCACCTCAGGGAATATTATAATTACATCAGTGTTTCAGGCTTTCCCTGCTAACACCCCTATCACTCAGTTCTTCATCACTCTGGACTTCATCACTCTGGCATTCAAAGACCTCCATAATTTGGTCCTTTCCTATTTTTCCACCTATTTTTCCAGTCCTCTTGTACCTTATTCTACTCCACATATAAACAGTGCAAGGACAGTGATCTCCTCTGGCTGTCAGCCATGCCTAGAATTTTCTCCTTTCTCACCTCTGCCTCCTGCCCTCTTTGACTTTCTTCAAATCCCAGCTAAAATCCCTTCTTCTATAAGAAATCTTTTCTGTTGTCTCCTTAATTCCAGTGTCTTCCTTCAGTTTATTATCTCTAATTTATACTCTAAAATTTTTAAATTTTAAATTATATTTATCTTGTATATTTATTTTATTTTGCTTTATGTTTATCCTGTATATTTCTTTATTTTTCATTATATTCATCTCATATATTTATTTATCCTGCCTATTTACAAATATATTTGCACTTAGTTGTTTGCATGTTGCTACCCTATTAGACTGTGAACTCTTTGAGGTCAAGAAAGTGTGTGTGTGTGTGTGTGTGTGTGTGTGTGTGCACATGCATGCATGCATGTGTTTCTTTGTTTTTGCCAGGGCTTAGTCAGTATCTGGAATAGAGTCTGTACTTAACAAATACTTGTTGACCAACAGCCCTCAGATAGCTACAGGATCTTATAAAAACTGAACCAAAGAAGCAGAGAATTTTCATGCTAGCAACTACCTTGAGGCTACAGAATCTGTACCTTTGCTTCCAATCTGACTCCCAGCCAGATGGGTAATTATCCTCTCTCCTTGTCAAACAGATGCCAAATGACCAGTTGCCAAGGTAAATAGAGGAAGTTCATGTATTGGAGTTGAACAGGAAAACATCTAAAGTCCCTTATGAAGACACTTTGATTATCTTACCAATTTCTAGGAAAGGAGTCTCCAAACTCTCCCATGGCAGCTCATTCTTGTATAAGATCTTGCAAACTTGACTCCATGAATATCATGCCTCTTGGAGAATAAACTTGTCATCTGAAATCTTATCATCAAAAAAATTAGTGTAGTTTTGGTACTTGATACATCCTTAATACTTTCAGTTACCTCTCTACTCTGGAACATGGAGCTAGAAATTCTTATCAAAGTCTTCCTTTTTTGAAGGCTCAGAATTTTCAACTAACTTCATTGCCCATCAGCTGTTCTGCTTGTTTTCTTTATTTGTTTTATTTTTTTTTTTGAGAGATAATTGAGATTAAGTAATTTCTCCAAGGTCACACAAATGCTAAATGTCTGAGGCTATATTTGAACTCGGTACCTTCTGATTTCAGGGCTAATGGTTTATTCACTGTGCCACCTAACTACCCCTGTTATATATGATTTCCTGGCCTCTCAATCTCTTTTTTTTTAATTCCACAGTCTTAGTTGTCACATCTAAACCTATCCCAAATAACAACAGCGGCAATAACTGAAATCTATATTGCACTTTACTATTGTGAAGTGTCTTACATAAATTATTTCCTTTTAACCTCACAGTGTCAGTCTGAGACAGAATCACAGAATTAGAGAACTGGAATAGAACTCAAGAGATCCCTTAGTGATTAGGGCCTAGTCCAATGCATCACTGAAAGGAGTTCTCACCATAAGATATCCACCTACTTGTCATTCTGTCTTTTCTTGAAGGCCACTGGAGAGGAGCACACTACTCCCCAAGAAGTCCATTTCATTCACACAACTCTAATAGGTAGCAAATTTTTCCTGATTTCAAGGCTAACTTGACCTCTTTGTAACTTTTTGTTGCTTCTGGTCATGATTAATAGTATTGGGTTTTTAATTTAAAATACATGAGTTTAAATCATCTCAGCTGTGTGATTATAGGTAAGTACCTATATTAAACCTTGATTTCCTCATATATAAAATGGGAAAAATAATGACACTTTTTAGGATTATTGTGAAGAATAAATAATGTATACAATGTATTTTGCAAATGTTTTCCACCTAATTGGAGTACCTAGGTGATGCAATGGATAGAACAAGTGACCTGGAGTCAAGAAGACATGAATTCAAATTCATCCTTGGATACTTACTAAATGTGTGCCCCTGGATAAGTTATGTAACCCTGTTTGCCTCAGTTTCTTCAGCTATAAAAATGTGGAAATGGCAAACCATTTCACTGCTCTCACCCCCAAAAAACTCAAATGGGGTCACAAAGAGTTGAACATGACTAAAACAATTCAACAACAGCAAAAGTGCTATTTGGATGCAAGTTATTATTTCCTATAATAATACTTCAATTACTTGAAGAGAACCATTATCAGATCCCCATTCTCATGTCTGGGTTAATCATTTCTAGTTGTTTCATTTGATTCTCATGTCTCATAGAATGAAAGCCTTTTAGTGTCCTGGATGCCTTCCTTTGGACACTTTCTAACTTATTAATTCTTAAATTGTGTTACAGAGAACTGTACACAATATTCCAGAAGTCACCTGGCCAGAATAGAGTTTAAATTGAGTTTTACTTCCTTATGCCTGAAAGTTTTGCTTTCCTCTTCTTCTTTTGAGGCAATTTGGCTTAAGTGACTTGCCCAGAGTCACACAGCTAACAACTGTTTGAGACCAGATCAGAACTCAGGTCCTCCTGATTCCAGAAATGGTACTCTATCTGTTGTACCACCTAGCTACCCCACTTTTATTAATTCTTACATTAGTTGGATTTTGAGCAAGTCAATTATTCAGATAAGGAGCATTTATTAAATATCCACTATGTGCTGATTAGTTATGCTAAATTCTGGCATGTAAAGAAAGGCAAAACACAGTCCCTTCCCTCTAGGAGTTCACATTCTAATGAAGGACACAATGTGCAGAAAACTACATATAAAAAAGGTATACACAGAATAATTTGAAGATTAACCTCTCTAGGTCTCAGTTTCTTCTTGATGAGATTGAGGTTTCTTCCTGTATTTTATTCCTTCACATCCCAATCCCCATGACCACCAATCCAGACCTTGGACCTTGTTTCTTCTGTTCATCTCATCCTTGACAATCTTTCTCTGCCTCCCCCCTCGGGGGGGGAAGGAACTGATTTAAGGGAAAAAACATCTTTAAAAAAAAAAGAAACCTTCTAACTAGTTATGACAAACAAATACCTAACCCCAAAGCCCTGAGATTCCTCCTGGAAGTTAATTTCTATTTTATCTTGTTTGATGCTTTGGCCAGTCACTGCTTTGGATCCATAATGCAACCCAAGATGACATGAATATTTTTTGACTGCCTTTTCCATTGCTAACTGACATTCAGCATATAGCCTACTAAAATTCCTATATCTTCTTCAAACAAATCACTGTTTAATGATACCTTCCCCATCCTATATTCATGAAGGTGATTTTTTGAATCTAAGTATAAAATTTTGTATTTATTCCTCTTGAATTTCTTCTTATTAGATTCATTCCTAGATCTTTTTAGATCCTCACTCAGTTTTGTACTGTATTAGCTGTGCCTTCTAGATTATCAAGAAGACCAGAAAGAGAAGTTTATGGGCTGAAAACTAACTTTATTCAGGGCACAATTCTACTGGTAATAATTCTTGTCATTGAAACAATATGATATAGTAGCAAGTGCTGGACCTGGAGTCAGCAAAATTCAGGTTCAAATTCTGCTTCCGATGCCAATTTTCATTTAATCTCTTCCAGCCTCAGTTTCAACTCATCCTTGACAATTTTTCCCTGCCTCACACCTGAGGGGAAGGAACTGATCTAAGGAAAAAACATTTAAAAAAAAAAAAACCTTCTAACTAGTTATGACAAACAAATGCCTAATGCCAAAGCTGAGAGATTCCTCCTGGAAGTTTCATCATTTGTAAAATGGAGATAATAGCAATTTCAAGGGCATTTTATTAGGATCGAATGGAATAATGTATATAATATATTCCCCCAAACTTCAAGTTATACGTAAATATGAGTTATTATTACCCAAGTCCAAATACCTATATTAATTGGACTTGGTCCATTTCTATACATCTGCCTGTAAAGTGAGAGTCTAAAGCAGTTCACTTCATCCTCCTTTTTCACACTGTTGATTCTAGCCTAATTGCCTTGGATTTTCTTCCTTAGAATCCCTGGTCCCTATTACCAAGTGAACTTTCTCATCTCTTTCTCTCTTCTTCTCCTTTCTCTGCCCCGCCCCATGCATCTCCTCATCGCTCCTAATATTATACCTGAGAAGGAAGACATTTACCCAACTTTGTTTTCAACCAGCTCAGCCTCTTCATTCTGTGGGGAAATAGTAATAACTAGCAATTAGGCTAATAGTACCCAGTGTATCTCTATGTATATTTCTCTGCTTTCCCAAGTTGCATTTTTCAAGGTGGAATATCAACAGCTTTTAAAACTCCCTGGATGCTGGTAAGAGAGCTTCAGTTCCTTCAAAGGGGAAAAAAAAACATATTTTCATTCCTCTTGGCCCTGGAGTCAAAAACTGATTGATTATTCTACCAGGAAAGCTGAGGTTGGGGAGGAGGTAGTAGCTGTCAGAAGGTAGAAGTGACAGTCTGGGTGTAGGAAGAATAAGCAGTATGTCTCTTTAAAAATGTTTTATTGATACCTTAAAAAAACAAACAAAAAACTTCACAATCACTTCTGGGCAGATCCCCATACACCCAATGAATACCCACCCACCCCAATGAATAAAACACATGCAGCAAAACATTTTACACCCACAATCCCCCACATCTCTACAAAAAGAAAAGAGGTACAATTTGTCAACTGTTCTCTAGCCAAAAGTGGTCATTAAAATCCTTCTGCCTTCCCTTTTGTTTATATTATTGAAGTCATGTATAAGGTTCCCCTAGTCTTTCTTATTTTCCTATGCATTTATTCACACAAATCTTCCCACATTTCTCCCAATTCTTTTTATTCGTGGTGTCTTGTGGTGCAATAAACACTTCATTTTTCTTCATCTAGTACAAGGTATTCAATCACTCCCCAGTCAATGAGCACCCACTCTATTTCTGTTACCTCAAGAAGTATTCAGCCTTTCTCTCCCCAACTCCACCCCTGAACCCTTCTAAAACAACTTCAAACACAAAGAGCATAATGTGATAATCACTTTCCCCAGCCCTTAACATTCCAAAACAGATTGAGATAGGATAGAGCATGTCTTTAGGTATCAGGGTTGGAAACTTGTCTGACACAGACTGTAAGTTCTTTAAGACTGTTCTCAGAACAGTTCCTGAAGTGTTCATTGGGTTGGAAGGCAGGGAAGGTTGGGGAAAGGTGAGCTGAACAGAAAGAATAAGGTCTATGGTCTGGGCTTGTGGCCACAGGATTGAGGATGGATGGAGATTCTACAAGAGGAGAAATAATAGGATCAGAAAGTTTAAAGCTGAAAAGGACTTCAAATATTAGTTACTTTAATAGTCAGTGGTTTTTTAATTAAAGTTAAATAATGTAGCATTATTTTTGTGTTCAATCATTTCGGCTATGTCTGATTCTTTATGACCATATTTGGGATTTTCTTGGCAAAGACACTAAAGTAATTTGCCATTTCCTTCTTCAGTTTATTTGACAATTGAAGAAACTGAGGCAAACAGGGTTAAATGACTTGTCCAAGAATCACACAGCTATTATGAGACCAGATTTGAATTCAGGAAGATGAATCTTCCTGCCTCCCTGCCCATCTCTCTATCTATTGTGTCACCAAGCTGCCCTAGTATTATTTAATACCATCATTTCACATATAAAGAAACTGAGACCCAAAAATATTTCTCAAAAATCACATTGGCAGTAAGAAATAGAGCCAGAATTCTGAAGTTGGGTCCTCCGACATTTCTTTCCAGAACTGAGAACAGAGCAGGCAAGAGGCAGTACCCAGGGCAGAGAGGGACACTTTCAATATTAATTTTTGTGACTGCACATATTTTTAGAGCCAGAAAATTCTGCTCTCTATGGCTTGGAGGTATTTATTTTGTGATGTCATTTGTAAGTGTTAACAGTGAATGAAGGCTCAAAGCTTCTAACAGAGAGTAACACACAGAGTGCAATTTTCAAAACTTGCCTAGGGCCACAAATGCCTTGTCCTAGCACTGCTTTTCTCCTACCTTGTTAGGCACAAATAGGGTTCAGTCAGATGCATTATATCTCCCTCTGGTCCAAGTCAAAATAAACAATGAGAAGACTGTGGACTTGAGAACACAAAAAAATAATATCTTACATTGTTATAATGCTTTATAGCTATAATATTCTTTCATTTCTTGGGGAAAAAATTGGGTATCTGTGTACTCTTATGTTTTTGAAGTGATAAGGAAACTATCACCTGTTTTTAGTTATCTAGATATAATTTTCTCTTTTCTTTTCCTTGATTGGAAAACTTTTGAGTAGTTGAGAGATTGTCAGAAATGAGTAGAGGTGGTAATGACAGCTACTCAGTAAAATAATCAAATATACCTATAATCTCATCATTCTGAGTACTTCCTTCAAGGATGTAGTTCTCAAATCATCCATTCCTGCCCATTCTGCTCAATTCTTGCCCATGTGCTTATTTAAGTTCACTGTTAAGGGGTCCATTCAGCAGACTAGGGATCTTTCTTGCTGGCATTGCAAATATACTATTGATTATCCCCAGTGCATGCTATGTAACATATTAGTCATAATAATAAATTTCTTTGATGATATCCTTTATACTGATTCAACTTCATAATTCCTTGACATCCATTCACAATCATTAGGCACCTCTCCATTGACCTTTGGGAACTTCTCAGTTTCAGTTCTTCAGAAACCTTACATTCTCTGGGGAATGACTAAAAAAAATGTGATTCATGAATGTAGATGGAAATCACTTAGTATAAGAAACTACCAATTGGATATATGAAAAAAAAACCCTCATCAAATTCAGAGAAGCCTGTGAAGTTGTATAAGAAGTGATATGGGGTGGTAAATGAAGGGGCAAGAAGATAGAATCAGCAGCAAATGAAAAGAACAAAGAATGAAACTGAATAATGGTTAAGCTTGGTGCTGGAAAAGAGTTTAGAAAATAAGACTTTCTTCTTTTTTTGCAGAGGTGAGAGACTAAGGGTATGGAAAATTATATATACTATTAGACATACATAGACATATTAAACATACAACACTAATATGTTGTCTGTTTTTTCTGAATTGTTTTTTATCTCTTTTATTCTTTGTAACATGAGATTGATTCCTTGGAAGGAGAGAAGGAAGATACATATTTGAATATGAAGGTGAAGTAAAAGCAAAAGATAGCAATAAAATACACAGCAATATAAAAATAAATAAAAAGATGGGGCCCTTATTTCATATTGGCAATTTACAACTTCGCAATTTACAAAGATTATCCATCCCATTCTCCTCTTCCTGTATTAATCTGGGACCCATTCCTTGTCTGTTTGCTGTGTATCTGTCATATATACATACATCTATACATTTATACACATGTATATATGTATAAAACAAAATAATTTATTAGGCGTCTCCTATTCGGCTGACACCATATACTATGTATATGTGTATACTAGAAGCTGCTCATTTTGAACATCTTCTTCCTTGTTATTGTTCAGTCATTTCAATTGTGATATTAGATACTAGAATGGCTTTCCATTTTCTTTTCCAGCTCATTTTACAGATGAGGAAACTAAGGCATACAGGGTTAAGTAATTTGCTCAGGCTCACAGAGGTAGTAAGTATCTGAGGATGGATTTGAACATCAGGTCCAGGGTTCTATCTGTCCCTTTCTACTCACATGGTATTCTTAGAGCACAACCTCATAATTTCTTATTCAGACCTTTGCAATAACATTTTATTTTTATTTGTTATTTTGCTGAGGCAATTGGGGTTAAGTGACTTGCCCAGGGTCACACAGCCAGGAAGTGTTAATTGTCTGAGGCTAGATTTGAACTCAGATCCTCCTGACTTCAAGGCTGGTGCTCTATCCACTGAGCCACCTAGGCTGCCCCTACAATAACCTCTTAATTGGTATGCCTCCAACAAGTCTCACCCTATTCTATTTTATCTTCCAAATAGCTGCTAAAAAGGTTTTCTTAGAGAGTAAACTTGACTATTTCGTTCTCCTACACAATAAATGCCAATATTGAATCTCTATTGCCCAAAGGATTATATATAAACTTCTCTATTTCGCTTTTTAAAGATTTTGCAATCTGGGAACCACACCTATTATAAATTATTTCCTTTCCCATGTTCCTTGGATTTGCCAGACTGACCTTTTTACTAATCTTTACATATGATAATTGTGTTCTCACTGGTTGTCTTGCCTCCATGTCTGTCTCCACCCCTTAGAATCCCATATTTCATTCAAAACTCACCCAAAACACAATTCTTTTATTTTTTTTAAAGCTTTTTATTTTCAAAACATATGCACGGGTAATTTTTCAACACTGATTCTTGCTTTGTGCTTTAGATTTTCCTCTCCTTCCCCCCATCCCTTCCTTGTTTAGATGGCAAACAATCCAATATTTGTTATACATGTTAAAATATATAAATCCAATATGTGTATATATAATTATCTCTTATTGCACAAAAAAAAAAAATCAGGTCAAAAAGGAAAGAAAATGAGTAAGAAAATAAAATGCAAGTGGACAAGAGAAAATGTGAGAATGCTATGTTGTGAAACCCACAGTCCTCTCTGGGGGTAGATGGTTCTCTTCATCACAAAATCATTGGAACTGGCATCAGTCATGTCATTGCTGGAAAGAGCCACATTCATCAGAATTGATCATTGTATAATCTTCTTGTTGCCATGTACAATGATCTCCTGGTTCTGCTCATTTCACTCAGCAGCAGTTCATGTAAGTCTCTCTAGGCTTTTCTGAAATCATCCTGCTGGTCATTTCTTACAGAACAATAGTATTCCATAACATTTATATACCACAATTTATTCAGCCATTCTCCAATTGACGGGCATCCATTCATTTTCCAGTTTCTAGCCACTACAAACAGGGCTGCCACAAACATTTTGGCACATACAAGTTCCTTTCCTTTCTTTAAGATCTCTGGGAAATAGGCCCAGTAGTACCACTGCTGGATCAAAGGGTACGAATAGTTTGATAACTTTTTGAGCATAGTTCCAAACTGCTCTTCAGAATGGCTTGGACCCATTCACAATTCCACCAACAATGTATTAGCAAAACACCATTCTTGAAGCCTTTTCTGATATCCTCAGCTATTCAAACTTCCAATTACCTTATATTTATTTTATATTTATTATGTATATGTTTACATGCCCTCCAAAAGATTAAAAACTCCTTGAGAGCAAGAAGCCTTTCATTTATTTTCTTTTTATTTTTAATGAACATGATAATGCCTAGCACATAGTAGGAAGTTAGCAAATACTTATTGATTTATAATAGATATCCACTCGGATGCTTGGATAATCAGATTCCTTATACTGAATTTCATTTTAGGAAGCTATGCAATGATTAGACAACAATATGATGTTCAATGCAATATCTATAAATAGAGTGAGGTAGCTATAGAAAATCCCTGCCTGGTTTGACTTTATGCTCAACTACTTTCAAGCCAGTGGTAAATACCCTTGGCAAACAAATATCTATTTTATGCGGGTTTTTTTTTTGACTCTGTTCTTCAAGGAATCTTGTATATTTTTGATATGTGCATGGTAGACAGTTTATTGAAGGAAAAATTGAAGGAAAAATTTTAATATAATATTTTATTTAATTAATTTGAATTTATATATATATGTACATGTATAAATATATGAAAAGAGACATATGGGTCAGTAATAGTCGTAATTGAAATTATCTTGGTTGCTTTGTGGGGGGTATAATAATTAAATCTGAAATATTCCCATACTTTTAGTATTTTTCTCTTCTTCAGATACTCTGAGAATAATTTTTCAAATATCCTCAAAATTTTGTTGTCTCTGGCACAAACCTTTTTGTATAGTTGGAATTTGTTTTATTCTTTGCCATTTCCACTTTCTATATAAACAAATCAAAGATCATGAATCCAAAGCTATGTGTAATGCTAAATAAAATAAAATAAAATAATAAAAAATAAAAATTGTTATACAAATTCTTTAAAGAAAGTTTGACAGGAGACTTGATTAGGAAAAGTCATCCAAAGAGAAATAAAGGGTAAAATATAAAGGGGGAACCAAAAAAAAAAAAGATGGAAAATATCTTTGAATTGTTTTTTTTTTTTTCCTGTACTACTTTCTGCCATCTTACAAGGAAATATTGCTGTGAACCTTTCATTCTTCTTTTTAAGACTTATGAATCAATTGATCCTTTACTCCACTATTTCTATTTTCTTGGCTAATAAATCATGTTTGCTTTCTAAGATAGTCTTCAGGTCCTTTCATCTGTTTATCATGGCAATTGAATCACATTGGATAAATTTCTGTATGAAATCATTGTAGTTGTTATCAGTGTTGCTTCAACCATTTTAGAAAATTATTCAGCCTAATAACTTATTTAAAGAGGGCAGACAAAGTTGTATTAATTGCACTCTATACCTTTGGTTTAATTGTTTTAAATTTTAATTCTATTAATTTAGGTCTGCTTTAACAAGGTAATAATCTGCTTGTACAACTAATATAACAATGGCATCTATCTTAGTTGCAAATTGTGTCCTATCAACAAAAACTAAATACATTTTTTTTTGTATTGAGGGATGTTATTCACTTATCACTATATTTATATGTCTTAATTTTTCCTCAAAAATGTATTAATGATAGATAGGTGTGAGACTTCTCTATTATTTATATATCTTGGACCTTTGTCATTTCTTACTCTTGAACCATATTTTCCAACATATTTTACATCAACCTTGCTTATTCCTAACTTTTCATTGGATTCTTTAAGTATCAAAATTAATTTAGAGTAATTCTGAGGGTCTTTATGCGTGGGTTATGGGATTGGGTGATAGAAAACAATCCATAGACATTTATTAAGTGCTTACTATATGTGAGGCATTATTCTGAGTGTTGAAATGCAAAGACAAAGTAAAATCAGTGCCCAAGCTCAAGGAGTTCACATTTTCACAAAGAGACAATAAGCTATTCATGTAAGAGCCATGGTGTTCTGGTAAATATGTAATAACTGGCTCTCTAGGAAAAAAAAGCACACCCACATATTTAAGTTTAATTTGTATTACTGACATTTTCTCCATAATTTTCTTAAGGCAATCAACAAAACAAAAAATCAAATTCTGATTGATAGCCATTGCTAATTTTGGAGGTGCAGAGACACTGAAAAATTAAACAATTATATCTATGGGCTAGAATAAGTTAAAGCTGATGTTAGCATACCCTGGTGTAAGAGGGATGTACATGCCCTTTCTGAATGATTACAGAGAGATTGGATTTCTCAGAGACCTTCTCTTTCCCACTGTCAGATACTTCAAATTTAGTTTCCCAAAAAGTCTGCCTCTTTATATAAAACCCATAACTAGATTTTTTTTTCATCCAATTGAAATATACTTCCTGAGTGTCACACCTTTTATCCAATGGCTTTTATTTGTAATTAATCTTTGATTCAACGGGTAAGTCTAATCTCTGCAAATTATTGAGTTTATGAAATTGAAATGCCCATTTTAGACTCCTATTTTAGAAAATAATAATAGTTGATATTTATTTAACATTTATGATGTGCTAGAAACTGTTAGTTATTATCACAATCCTGGGAGGTAGATGCTATTATTATCCCCATTTAAAGATGAAGATATTGAGGCAAAAATGACTTGCCCAGGATCACATAGCTAGTAAGCATATGAGATCATATTTGAAACCAGATCTTCCTGACTCCAGACCCAGTGTTCTCCACCCACTGTATCATCTTGATGCCTCAGGAATGACTTCCTAAAGAAAGTAGGATTTCAACCTGAGATTTGGAAAAAAAGGCAAAGCCAGGAGATGAAAGTGATGTATCAGCTTGATGCAGAAGGCTCAAGCAGAAAGTGGGGTTTGAGCTGAAACTTGAAGGAAGTCAGGGATTCACAAGACAGGTGAGGAAGGAGAGCATTCCAGGCATAGGGAGGCAGTCAGTGTAAAGCTACAGAGATGGAAGATAGAGTGAGTGCTATGTGTGAGAAGCAGAAGGAAGCCGATGTGACTGGAATAATTATAGAGAAGGTGGAAGGGAGTGAGATGGAAGAAGACCAGAAAGGTAGAAATGAGTCAGTGGGAAAAGCTTGAAATGTCAGAGTTCTTATTTGATCTTAGAGACGATAGAAAGCTATTAGAGTTCACTGAGGGATGGAGGTGGATGATATGGTCATACTTATTCTTTAGGACGATTACCTTGGTAACTCTATGGAAGGTAGATGATAGTGGAGAGAAACTTGGGGCAAGAAGAGCAACTAGGAGGTTGGAATAATTCAGGAAAGAGATGATAAGGGATTCAACAAGGATGGAAGCTGTGTGGATGAAAAGAAAGATGCATACATAAGAGATGTTATAAAGTTAGGAACGACAAGATTAAGGAGCTGATTGGATATGAGCAGCAAGGGAAAGTGAGGAGGTAAGGATGCCACTGAGATTGCAATCTGTGTATCCATAAGGATAGTGATGTTTTTGGCATTAATAGGTAAGTTTAGAGAAAAAGCTTTTGGAGGAAAGATAACGAGTTATTTTTTGGACATATTGACTTTGACTACTGCAATGAAATTGACATGCAGTGAAAAAGGAGCCAAGCCATTCTGGGGGGATGATGTTTTGAGTTGCAAAAATAAATGCGATAGATTTTTCACTTTATTTTATTTTATGTAGTAGATTTTTATAGATACAATTTCAGGTCAGTAAAAGAGCATTTATAATGCACCTACTGTGTACTAGGCATTAGGCCAAACACCATGGATACAAAGAAAAGCATAAAAAACAATCCCCGATTTCAAGGAATTCAGATTAATAAAGGAGACAACACATAAATAATTATGTACAAAGAAATTGTATATAGGACAAAATGGAAATAATCTTAGAGTGAAAGCACTAAGATTAAAGAAGAGTGGGAATGACTTCCTGAAGAAAGTAGGATTTCAACCTGAGATTTGGAAAAAAAGGCAAAGCCAGGAGATGAAAGTGAAGAGGAAGAGAGAAGTGTCAAAATGGGTCATGAATGGAGCAAAGGCAGGAGACAGATTATTATGTTCAAGAAGTAGCAATTAGATATGTTTTCAATGAATTGCAGATTATATGGAGTGAACTAAGGTGAAAGAGAACTAGACAGATAGGAATGTGAGGATTGTGAGGAGCCTTCAGAGGTAAACAGAAGATTTTCCATTTGATCCTGGAGTCAACAGGAAGCCATTGGAGCCTATCAAGTAGAGGAGTGAAACGCTCACACTTGTACTTTAGGAAGATCAATTTTACAGCCAAGGGCAGGATGGATTAGAGTAAGGAGGGTCTTGCAGTAGAGAAAACAACTAGAAGACTACTGCAATAAACCAAGAGAGAGGTAGTGAAGGATGCCTCATCATGACAGCTGTGTGACTTGAAGGAAGTACACATAAAGGAGAAATGCAGGTAGAAATGACAACACTGGGCATCAGATTGGATGTGTGGAAAGAATGAACAAGATGAATTAAAAATGATACTAAGGTGGTGAGCCTGGGTGAGTGTTTGAAGCTTCTAACCATATTATGTTTCAGTAATCATCTGAAACTTTTTTGCCTTGATACATTTTATTTTATTTTATTTTTTGAAGGCAATAGGGATTAGGTAACTTGTCCAGGATAATACATTTTTACATATCTGAGATTGAATTTGAACTCAGGGCCTCCTGACTTCAGAGCTGGTGCGCTATTCATTGTGCTACTTAGGTGTCCTCTGATTTAAAAAAATATAAAATAAGATTAATTTCACAAACTAGACAATTACAAAGCTGAAAGTATTAAAAATAATACCCCAGTGTTTGATAAATCTAAGAACATAAATTGCTTAAGGAAGGAATCTCTTTTTGATAAGAATTGCTGGGGAAACCAGAAAAGTCATATGACAAAAATTAGGTTTAGACTCACATCCTACACTATATACCAAAATAAGCTCCAAAAATACATGAACTGAATATAAAATGTCACTTCATAAATAATTAAAAGAGAAGGAAAGGAGATAGCTTTCATAGTTATGTTTAGGAGAAGATTTCTTCACTAAATAAGGGATAGAGATAATCACAAAAGACAAAACTGACAGTTTTGGTTACATAAATTAAAAAAAAATTACACTGGGGAAAAAGCAAAGAAAACAGAATAAGAAGAGAAACTACTGAGTGGGGATATATTTGTATCAATTGTGGTTAATAGAAATCTGATATCATATATGTATATATATATATATATTTGTACCAATTATGATTGTTAGAAATATATATCTGCATCTATATATGACAAATATGACCAAGAGCTATTTCTCAATAAGACAAGTGATCTGAGATATAAATAATATTGAAAAGAATAATTGCAAACTATAAATGACTATAGAAAAATATCTTCCAAGTAATTAATTGCTAGAGAAATGCAAATTAAAACAACTCTGAGATTTCACTTCATATACTGACAATTGGCGAAAATAACTTCCTCTTTTCCTATTGGCAACAGCAGGGCTATGGAAATAGGAGCTGGCTAATGCACTGGGTGATGATGTGACTTGGTCCAGTCAGTCTATATAACAATTTGAAACCATGCAAGAAAAGTAAACAAATTGTTAAGAGCCTTTGACACAGTGATTCAACTATTGACAGCAACAAAAATGGTCAGGTTAATTTTTATAGCCATATAATGTGGAGATAAAACTCCTTAGTAAATCAGCAAGTATTTATTAAGCACATACTATGTGCCAGGTAACTGTGTTAAGTATTAAAAATACAAAAAGAAACAAAAAGCAATCCCTGCTTTCAAGAAACTTAGAATCTAATGGGAAAGACAACAAGGAAACACTTATGTAAAGACAAGCTATAGACAGGAAAAATATGAAATAATTAAAAGAAGGAAGGCACTAGAGTTAAGAGGGATTAGATAAGGCTTCCTACAGAAGGTTTTAACTAGGACATGAAGGAAACCAGCAAAGTCAAGAAGCAGAAGTAGAGAGGGAGAGCATTCCAGGCAGGGGAATCAGACAAAAAAGAATATTTAGCTGAGCCTACAGCATTCAGAACTGGAATTTTCCAATTTCTGTGTAACATATGTAGTCATTAATCATGTAAAAACAAAAATAGAAGAGTCTGTAATTGGACTTATGGTTCTCTGCATTTTGAATTTAGATTTTATTCCCATTTGTAGGATCATAGAATTTTCTGATTGGAAGGAATTCACAGATTGATCCTGGCCAAACATAACTTGACAAAGAATTTTCTCTATACTCACCCTTAAGTGATCATTTGGCTTTCTCTGGAAGATTGATAGTAAGGAGAATCCTACTACTGCCTGAAACTGCTTATTCCATATTTACATAACCTCTAATTCTTTTTTCCTTTGGCTGAGGCAACTGGGGTTAAGTAACTTGCCTCTAGGGTCACACAGCTAAGAAATGTTAAGCATCAGAGACCAGATTTGAACCCAGGTCCTCCTAACTTCAGGGTTGGTGCTGATAACCTCTAATTCTTAGGAAGTTTTTCTTTTTTTCTTTTCCTTGATTAAACTGTAAGCTTCTCATGGGCAGGGACTAACTGTCTTTTGGGCTCTTTTTACAACTCCATGCCTGGAGCATATTGATGTGTATTGATTGATATTTGTTGAACATTTACCACCATGTCTGGCATATAGTAGAATATTTAAGTTAATTATTTAAGTAATAAATGTTTATTGACTGATTAATTTTTATCTAGTTAAAAATATGTCTTTCTATGACTTTTACTTATTGTTTTTTGCTCCACCTTCTATGAATATATATATATGAATATAAGATGAATGCCTTTGATAAGAAGTCCTCTTATGCCTTTGTCTTCTGAGTTTCCTTCCTTTAAACAGTGTTGACAATGAAAATTTCGCATGCTTTTAAGGTCTTCAGTTT
Source organism: Antechinus flavipes (assembly GCF_016432865.1). Lineage (NCBI taxonomy): Eukaryota > Metazoa > Chordata > Mammalia > Dasyuromorphia > Dasyuridae > Antechinus > Antechinus flavipes. Next base: position 467,511,260 of record NC_067400.1, read on the forward strand.
TTTCCCCATGCTTTATATTCCTTAGAACTATAAATTCTTTTTGTTGGCATCATTTGTCTCTATGTTAATTATCAGAAATAAGTAGTAATCATTAGGTTTGGCAAGTCTTGGGATACTTGCCAAAGATGATTAATTAATTCATCTTTTGCTTGTCCATGTCAAATGGAAAAGATTCTGGTTTAAGATTCTACTGAAGGAATATTTTAACTTCCTGATTCTGATGCCCTCTTGTGACTAGTACTGCAATGAGCCCTATTTTAGTGGCTCTTATAGACCCCCATTACCATTTCTGAAGCCCGGATAGAGCTATATCTATCTTCACTTCCAATGAATTTCACACCAATGAAATTGCTTCAAGAACCCTTTGTTACTTCTGTTTCTCTGTCACTCTCTTCTACTATCTGATCTCTTGAAGTAGATTTGTATTCCCCACTTTGTCTCTCCATTTGCTTTTTTTTTTTTTTTTTTCCAGGGCACTGTCCTAGGTACTAGGACACTTATAAAATTAAGTCAGGTAGCTCCCTTATACTACCCAGTAGGAACTAAGGGCACAAACACAAAACAATTATTATGTACATTGCCTGCTAAGGATAAAATAAAGTGCTATATATGATAGTCAAGGTGGACAAAGAGTAACAGAAAATGCAGCTTCTTGAAATATGACATTTCACTTAAGTTTTAAAGAAAGGGTACAAATTTGGCAGGTAAAAGGGAGGAGGGCATTACAGTAGAGGGAACTAGATAAGCAAAGCAAGGAAGTAGGAAAGAGAGGAACAGAGAATATATTGTTTATCTGGAGCATAGAGCATGTGCAGGGGAGTAATTCATGCTCATGTCAATTAGATTAACCAAATCGGTTATAAATGCCAATGTGCAAAATATTTTGATCAGCTTTATGGAGGATTAACAGAGGAATTAAGACATAGCCCTTGCCTTTAAGATGCTTACATTCTAGCAAGTACAAAAAAATCTTTGTGAAATATATATTATGAAATAATTAAAATAAATGGTGGATATTTAGAAGAATAAAAGATTTCATCTGTTTGGAGGAGCAGGAAAGCATACATTTGAGATGGTAAATAAAGGATAGCCAGGGGTGAGGATTTCAGGAGGAGAAAAGAAGGAATCAAGAAAACACATATAATCAGTGAAAACCAAAAGCCCAAGAACTTTACTGGAGTACAGGATGCATGTAGAAGAGGAACAGGAGACAAAAGCCAAAGCCATAAATTGGAAATTATATTATAGATGGCCTTCAAATTTAGACAGTCCTGGGAATTTTGGGGGAATTCCCCAAATGGTGGTCTCTTCCACAACAATAAGTTATATCTAATAAGCAAGTAATTACTAAACACCTTTTGAGTAACTAGATGGTTGAATAAAAAAATCTAGAATTGGGATTAGGAAAACCTGAGTTTGAATTGTGCTTCAGTCATTTTACCTCACGTGTTACCCTAGGTAGATTACTTAATCTTGTTCTTCATCTAGAAAATTAGAGCTGCTATCTGGCACAGTGAATTAAGTGCTGGGACTGGAGTCAGCAAGACCTGAGTTCAAATTGACTCTCAGCTATTTTCCAGTTGTGTTTCCTTATGCATAATATGGAGATAAGAGTACCAACTTCCAGAGATTGTTGTGAGGATCAAATGAGATAATATTTGTGAAGTGATTCATAAACCTTAAAGTGCTATATTAATGCTAACTATTTTTATATCACTCACTTCATAGGCTTATAGTAAGGATCAAATGAGAGACAATATCTATAAAATGCCTTATAAATATTAGTTGCTACTACTGCTATGATATGTCAGGTATTGTGATAAATGCTGGGGGAAGAAAAATAAAAATGATAGTGAATGTAAATGCCTTAAGAGAAGGGGCTATCTATTATTATATTGATTAGCTCTTTAAGATATAAACTTTTTTTTTGCAAAATTCTTTACATAAATTAATATCATGAGGTATACTGTGTACATGAATACATACATCTATATATATCACAAAGAAGTAGATATAATTTTACAAGTGAAGAAAGTGAGAATGTAAGAAACCAAATGTCTTGCCCATGGTCATTAGGTAGTAAATATTTATAGTGGGATTTGAACTCGGGCTCCTGATTAAATTCTAAGGTCTTTCCATTGAGTCATATTGACTCCTACCCCAAGATTTTAAAAATAGGAAAAGGGATAGCTACTGAATTTACCATTTTGTTGATAAAGGGAGCTCCCAATTGAGGAAAGTCACTTTACTAATGTAGACTATTACCTTTCCTTCACTTTATAGTCATTAAAAGTTGTCTGGGATTGAGAGAGGCTAGCATCTCAGGGTTACACAATCAATTAGTGTCAAAATAGGATCAGTTCAGTTGGGAAAGTATTGTTCTACAATCTGAAGGTCTTTGGTTTGATCCTGGGTTTTGGCAACAAAGAATTTTAGAAAAATAGGTCAATGTAAAAAAGGAAAGAAGGAAGTAAGGAAACACTCATACTTGGCTCTTTTAGAAAAGACCAGGAGTTTTCTAAAGAGGTTGTGATGTTGGATTTGATCCTATGTGAGAAAGCTGCTAAAAACAGAGAAATGAGGCTGGGATGCTTTTGAAGTTTCAAAAGCTTGAAGTGGATGGATTAAGGCAATTGAAACCAGAAGGGCCAGCTTCAGGCTTTAGATGCTAAAGCAGAATTAAGAACTGGAAGTATAACCCAATGAATGAAAAATTGAAAGCAAACCCAGGATGGAGCTTTATACTTATGAATAACAGTGGAAGTCTAGCTGACAAAGGTGCCACATTTCATTTGTGTTCCAGCTTCTTTATAATCACTGCATTTTATGAGAGGGGTAGGGAGAAGAAGAAAAAAAATCATTGTAAAACCAGAGCTTTTTTAGATCACTAGGATTGGTCCTGTGATTCAAAACTGTGATTTGAATTGCATGTATTAAGAAAAATATCTCCTAGAAATTTGGAGGCATATCTTGCTGTATACCACCTCTGTTCACACCATATCTAGGTTATTGTATTGAATTCTGTATTTGTTAGCCAGTGAGGGGGAAGGAGGCTGATAAGCTGCAGAACATCCAGATGAAGGCAGCCAGAATTTTAAGTGACTTTAAGATTATAACATATAATGAATAGGTGAAAGAATTGGAGGCATTTAGCTTAGAGAAGACTCAAGAGGAGGTCACATGATCCTTAAAAATCTGAAGAATGGTCTGATGGAAGGTCTCACAAGGTAAGACAAGGAGAATTGGTTAAGAGGTGCAATAGGCCATTTTTGTCTTGATGTCAAGAACAAAAATTCTTCACAATGAACCCCATCTGTAAGTGTAATGGGCTTTCTTGGGAAATAATGGTTCCTCTTCATCAGAGGTCATTGAAATGAAAATCATTTACCAGATTTGTGGAGGGGATTCTTTTTTTGAGGATGATTTGAACTAGATAGTTGCTGAGTTCCCTTCCAGCTCTGAAAATCTGTTGACTGTGAACTAGGGGTGTTTGGTCTGAGAAAGAGACGTAGAGAGAAAATGATAGTTTTCAACCAATGGTTGAAGGACTGCTATCTTGAAGAAACATTAAAGATATTTCATAGAGCTCCAAAGGATAGAACTAAGACCCATGGATAGAAGTCACAGGTTGATAAATTTGGGCTTAAATTTTCTAAGCATTAGAGTGGAAGGAATGTATTCACATGGAAGGAATGTATACCAGCCAAGAGTTAAGTGGCTCATATATGGAGAGAGAAGGAACTTTAAGTATGTTATAGGGAAGGAAGCAAACAACAAAGATCCAGGTGGGAAGTAACAGATCAAGGAAAGAAGATAAAAAGGAATATAATATTATAGGTCAGGAATTATAGAGTAGAATAGCCTTGGGCACTCTTAGCTATAGAAACTGGACCAGGCCCATTTGAGTTTTATTCTCCTATCTCCTTCACCCCATAAGATCACAGAATGTTAATGCTGGAAAGGACCTCAAGGAGACTTTGTCCTCTTTATAGAATTTAACCCTTTCATTGTACAGAAGGATGAAAATGAGGCTAGGAGAATGGATGTAAATTGCTCAAGGTCACATGGTAAGTGACAGTGTTAAGATTCAACCTCAAGTCTTCTGATTGCAAGTCTTTCCACTGTACAATGATTCAAACATTGCATGCACCTTCCCCTACCATTCAGTAAGTTGCAATCATTATTTGAAGCAACTTGGGACATTTAGGATCTCTACAGCTTAAAGGAAGGGGAGGTGATTTAAATTGTGTTGGGAGCTAGGGAGAGATGAAGGAGAAGGGTTGATAGATGAATGAGATCAGGAATTAGCCCTATATCATCTACAAGTATATAATCATCATACAATTAATTGACAGTTTATCTGTATTTATAAATTTATTTTTTCCTCAAACATAAACACATACTCACACATACACACAATATACACATGTCCTACTTTGTTCATTTTCTTTATGCTTCTGGGATTTCAGAGTCCATAGTTGTAATTTTTTCGAGCATAGAGAGCTTCTAGAACTGGAAGACAAGTGGCCAGAGAACTTGACTAGTATGATGGATGTCTGGCTCCAGGAAGGAAACGAATTTTGCATGTGTCTGCTCTCTGAAGCATGTGGCAGCTTTGAAAAGCACAGAAAAATCTAGCTTGTTATTCCATCACCTACTTCTGTGGTACAAATCAAATTTCTGGAGGTGAGTACAGATGCTGAAACTATTTGCCCCTCTCTGGGGAGGATGAGAATTCTCAGGTTGCAGGTCCATTTATCTCAGGAGCTTTCATCGCTTCTTCAAGCTCCAAGGGTGAATGAATCAGTCTTCTTGACTATATGATGCTACTGTATAGTCTACTTTGTCATAATTAAACTATAAAATTCCTAAGTTTTTTCTGTCATTATGACATTGATATCATTATTTATATCTGTGTATGTTTCTCTTGGAAAAGACTTTTATTGTTCAGTCATTTTTCAGTTATGTCCAACTCTTCGTGATCCCAATTGGAGTTTTTTTTGAAAAGATACTGGATTGATTTGCCATTTCCTCTTCCAGATCATTTTAAAGGTAAATAAAAGGAAGCAAAGAAGATTAAGAGATTTGCCCAGGATTCCACAGCCAGTAAATGTCTGAGACTGGATTTGAACTCAGATCGTCTTAATTCCAGAACTGGTACTTTATCCACATGCCATCTGGCTGCCTGGGAAAGAATTACTAGATCCTTATAGGATATGAGAGAGGGCATAGTAATTGAAATTTTGTCAATCCTTATCCCTATTTTAATAGGTTGGAGAGGACAAAGTAATTCCATGGGATGAGCTTGGGATTTGGAGTCAGAAATCTAGGTTCAAATTCTACCGTAGATATTGATTAGATATGATCATGGATGGATGGATCTTTTGGCTTTTCATAGCTTCACTTTTTTCAACCATAAAATGAAAATGATTCATCCACTGTAAACAGACATCATGGGATTGATTTGAGGAAAATCCTTTATAAACTTTAAAATTTAGATCTTAATGTGCTCTATGGATGAATGATAGCCCTGCCAGCATGAAAAGTGTCCTGCTGCCTCCTATGCCCCACCTAGCTACCCAGAGAATATCTAGAATCCCAGATCTTTGTGATTTTGGCCTCTTCTCACTCAGCTTACAACTCCCAGAATGGCTTCTCTATATGTATCTGTACACTTTTTCACAGGAACAACTGAAACAACTCACATGTGCATAGAACTTAAACATTTGCAAAGCATTTTTCTATCAACAAGAGTATGACTATAAATCTCATTTTACAGATCATGACCATGAGTGTCTGTAGAGAGCCAAAACTCTGGAGAAGCGTACTTGAAACAAGGTGTTAACTCAGTGGAATTGATAAGACAATGGTTATCTAGTGTAGCATGGTGATTAATAGTTCTTCTCTAGTTTAGTTCATGTACTTAGCATTTAATAGAGTTCTACAAGATTGACACCTCTTCTACAAGATTCACACCTACGATGATGTAATTATTACAATAGACTATATAAGAGCCAACAAGGACTGGACAAGAGGCATTCCATCTTTGATCAGTCTCCTGGTGGCTTGCCTTCATTTCTCCACTGAGACCAAGTGCTGTCTGAAGGGCCTTCAGAAAGCTAGCCAGGCCCCTAGTGAAGGAGACAGACTGTGAAAAAGATAATAAAGAATTTGGACTTTATCTCTGGCTATTCTCATGGTGATTACTCTGCTAAGAAGGCTGGTCCAGAGACCTCCAGAAAACCAACCAGAACATTACATATCAGAGAAGTTAAGTATATGGCATCAGGAATAAGATTCAAATTCAGGTTTTCTACTCCAAGATCAGAACTCACTTTAGTATGCCTCTGTATCAGGGTACTGTGAGATAATGAATGTAAAACATTTGCAAACCTTAAACTATTTAAACTAATATAGAAATGCCTATTATTGTTATTGTTGTTGTTATGTTGTTAACCTCCAGTCACCAGGTTTGCAGTCTGGTGATGACTTAATTTTCTAATCTTCTACTTTACTTTTACTAAGCTCAAATAATGTTTACAGAACAATATGGGAAGTGTACCAATAAATATTTAACAACTGAACTCACTGGAAGGATTGGGAGAGAATCTACTTTTAAGTTTAATCTTCATTATCAACACTTTATTAGGTCTAAAGAATCAACAAAATAATAAATTTGGGGTATAAATGTTTACACTGAAAATTGAACTAACTTAAGCAGGTTAGAGCTGGCTCCAGCATAGCCTTATTGACATGAGAATAGGACATTTTCAATACAATCAAAGGCTGGCATTCCAAAAGAGTGATGGTCTCTGTCGCAGAGTGGAGATAATGTTGGTTTATGAATTAGGAGACTTGGCTTTGAGCTATGTAACCTGGATTCAACCTTTTCTTTAAGCCTCATCTGTAAAATGAAAATAATTCTTATACCATTGAATGGGACTGGGTGAAAATTTCTCAAAAAGACCATGAGATGGAGTGGATTAGATCCTAGGCCTAAATTTCAGGAAGTCACATGATCCCTCTTCTCAGAGATCTGTAGGGCAGAAAAGGTCAGACGCTAAGTCTAAGCTTCAGGAAGTACATGATCCACAGGAAGTAGATAGCATTGTTGACCATTGGTCAATGGCTGCTTCCTTTTCAGTCCATCCAATGAACCCAAGTCTTTTGCTATTTAACCTATTCAACAATTTCTGGCTCTCTAGGCAGGCACAATGCTGGGGGATGGTTGCTGAAAGGCTCTGGTCTGCTCAGTTGGAGTGCTTGGGCTTCTCCTTGCAAGGACCAAATAAATGCTTCCTCTTTGTATCTGAAGATAGCTCTAAATAGTCAGTTTGGGTAAAGGGATCTAGCACCCATCCCACACACTATTCACTTTATATGCTTGTTGTGAGGAAAGCACTTTGTAAATCAAGTATATAAATGCTATATAAATGTGATTAAGTAGCACTAAAAATCTACTTGACTCTAAATTATGTCAATTGGTGATGATGCATAAAGCTTGAAATTCCACTCAGTAGAATTTCTCTTCTTGGTTAAGGCATTGTATATCTAAGGGCAGGAACCCATTAAGTCATTGCGGTCTAACTGGGGATTCATCACTCAGAGAAGCTCATTATATCTTGGAATCCAGAGAGCAAGAACAGGTTATAGAACAGTTCAATTTTGCTGAAGGGGAGAGGATTGATATATGTCTATACTACCGGATGTTGTCCTCCAAAGTAAGCAGGCTGATGGAGGGCCTGGACGTAGGGCCCTTGGCAGCCATAACCAAAATAAGATACTAAGAGAAGAGAGGGGAAATTGGTGTAGGGATATCTACACTACTATCAAAATAATTCTAATCTTTCTAATGTATAGTTCTGATCATGTCAATCATGTAATTCTCTGTTCAAGAAATTTGTGTTTATTTCTTACTAAAGTATCAAATCCTTTCCATGATTCAATATCGTCCAAAATCTGTCCCCCACTCACTTTTCCAGGCTTATTTCATACCTCTTCCTACTTCTCCATGTAGTCTAAAGTTTAGCCAAACCGGTCTACTCACCATCTCCTGAAAAAACCCATGCTTTCCCCCTGTAAACCTCTGTTCACACTATTCCCTTTTTCATTTATTCAACATACAAATTACTAAGCACCTGCTATACGAAGGGCATTATGCTGAGAGTTAGAGGAAGAAAATACAAAGTTTGCACAGAAAGGATTCCCATCTTTATAAATCATACTGCTTAAATAGGGAGCCAAAATAAACAAATAATACAATATACAATATTATATAAATACTTCAGGAGAGAAATGGTTTGAGTGTAGTTGAAGAAAGTGGGAATAAGATCACAGATTCTATCCCAAATTCTCAAGATTTCATAAGTTATGCCTCAAAACACCTTGCATAGCCCTGATACTAGCAAACAGGGCAAACAATGAGATTTTAAGGGAACTTGTTCACTCTCAACTCAGATTTTAGGCTGGAATAAGAGAGTTGTTGCTGGGGAAAACAAAGAGCATTTAAAAAGACAGCTTTGGTCTGTGGAACTTTTGCTGCTTGTGTGAAGCTGGGGAGTTTCATCACAAGAGAACCTAAGAGACCAGGAGAATATCATACACAATAACAGTAATAATGTGCAATGATCAACTTTGATAGATTTAGATATCCTCAGCAATGCAATGATAAAAAACATTTTCAAAAGATCCATGATGGAAAATGCTATCCATATCCAGAGAAAGACTTATGAAGTCTGAATGCAGATCAAAGTATATTATTTTCATATTTGTTTGTTTGTTTTTTCTTTCATGGTTTTCTCTTTTGTTCTGAATCTTTTTTTCACAGCATGACTAATGTAGAAATATGTTTAATGTGATTATACATGTATAATCTATATGAGATTATTTGCCATCATAGAGTGTGGAGACGAGGGATGGGAGGGAAGGAGAGAAAACATGGTACTCAAAAATCTTATTAAAATGAATGTTGATATATTGTATTTAACATATACTTTAACATATTTTACATGTATTGAACTACCTGCCATCTGGAGGAGAAAGTGGGGGAAGAAGGGGAAAAATTGGGACAAAAGGTTTTGCAATTGTCAATGCTGAAAAATTACCCATGCATATATCTTGTAAATAAAAAGTTATAATAAAAAATAAAAATTAAAAATAAAGTGAATGTTGAAAATGATCTTTATATGTAATTGGAAAAATAAAAAACTATAAAAAAGACTTGAACCCAAAATTAAATAAGAATCTAAGAGAATCTGACTCTTTAAGTCACTTACCCATGTCAGAGCTCAGATTTGAACATAGATTTTCTAAATTCAAGTCCACTGCTCATTTTATTACATCACAGGCTGTCTTCCTGACAGGTTTCTTATGACTTGGACTAGGGTCTGTATTGACTGTTAGATTTTCAGTATAAATATTTATACCTGAGAAATAAGTTATAAATCAATATTTGATTTATGTTTTCTTGATTGTCTAGATTTAAGAAGGTATTGATAATACATATTAAACTTAAACATTTATTGTATTTTTCCCCTGAGGGGAAAGAAGAACCGGGTTGTTAAACATTTACCAGCACATCCCTGGTTATGCTGACAAAAGAGCGATAATTCTTTCTTTGGGAAGAAGATGTCTTAATGGCTATAGTTCAGAACTAACCATATGAGAGCAGTAATTCAATGGAGAAATAGTATCTGGGAGTAGAAGCCCAGCATATATCCAGAAGAGGGCAATATAACTGAAAATATAACAGTATATAATAATGATGCCATCAGTGCTGATCAGTGGGGAAAAAAAAAAAAAACCAGCCCAGCAGATGACAGCAGCAGCTCTGCAAAGTAGCAGCAATTGGTTTTAGAGGCAGATAGGTGTTCTAGCTGGAACAAAAACCTAAGAGCTTAATTTATGTAGACTGTATGTTGCTTCTCTACTGGTAGTACAGAAAGCTGTAGGAGAATATGCTTCTGTGTGCATGAATATATTTTTCCATTAATTTTTATTATATATTTGTTTGTTTGTTTTTGCCCAGCTTTTCTCAATGACTGATAAAATTAATGTGTTCACTGGTTTGGTCCAAGAAAAGGAAAATATTAGTGGATGTTTGTGAGATTTGGACTTGGAAAATGTTAATGCAAACCATGCCTTGAGCAAGAATATTATATAATTTTCAGAGGTCCTCATTTTGAGACAAAGACGTCTGAACTCTAACTGCATTAACAAGTTACAAAATGAAATTCTAAATGAGTTCTGTTGGGGGGGGTCTACATAGAATTTGAGGATGGAACAGAAAAAGCAAGAAGAAGGTAACATTTGAACCTGACTTTTAAGGATAGAAATTCAGCAGGCCAAAAGGGAGAGGGAAGATACTTTAGAAACAGAGAATACTATTGAAAAAACAGGATAAAAAAGGAATCTGAAAGCAATGTCTATTTGATGATATCAAAGAGTGAATAGTTGGGATTGAGAAGTAATAGAGAGGTGTTAGACTGTGGAAGGTTTTGAGTACAAGACAAAATAATTTGAATTTTACTTAGTAGACAACAATCACTGAAATCTTTTTTTAAACAGTGAACTGACATAAATAGATTTATATATAAGAAAGGTGATTCTATATATTTTGACATATTTAACATGTATTAGACTACCTGCCATCTAGGGAGGGGGTGGGGAGAATGAGGGGATTATTTGGAACAGAAGGCTTTGCAAGGGTCAGTGTTAAAAAATTACCCATGCATATGTTTTGAAAATAAAAAGCTTTAATTTAAAAAAAAGAAAAATGATTTTAGCAACAGTGTAAAGGATTGAAGTAGGAAGAAAATGTTGGTGAGAAGACCTATTGGGAAACTTTTGCAAAACTCTAACTCTGTGTAATAATATACATTTCCCTAGCACTTTAAGGTTTACACAATTCTATTTTCTCAACAACCCTGTGCAGATAGGTCTATTATTATCCTTATTTTATTGAGGCTTCTCTATTTCTACACTGTTAGTAAGAATCTAAGGCAGGATTTGAACCTAGATCTAACTCTTTCCACCTTACCATCCTGCCTGCTAAATTATAAGCATTCTGAAAGCAGAAACTCCTTTTTGTATTGCCTCTGGCAGGTAGCACAATGCCTTAAATTTGTTGCATGAATCCAAAAGATCTATGAACAGAACAAAGAGGAATTGGTGAGCATCCAAAATAGCACTAAGCTTGAGGACTCTTTCTAGGAAGACTATTTAATCCTCAGCACAAATGTTGTTGTTTTTTGTCCTTAGTTCTCAAACCATGACATCAGGGATGCGATGCCATGAAATGCAAGTGAATTGGATTTAAGTGAGGGAGGGCTAAGCAAGGTCACCTGCCTTACTTTCCCCTCCAGAGGCATCTGGAGCTAGTGGCCAGAGAGAGATCAGGATGATTGGAGATGGCCCTGGATGCAATGAAAAACCTTGGCCTTTTTAAGCTAAGGTCTTCTATAAGTTTTAGTTTGACTGAGGCTGCACCCATTCAGTGATTAAGGCTTAACAATCAATAAATATCCATCTGGAATGTTTTGTAAATTTTATATTTATTTAATGGTTGAAGAGATCTAAATTTGCTCAAGTGCTGTTGCTCATTACTGTTGCTGGGTGGTGATCATTTACAGCTGTGAATAAAGCTAAGAAAAAGCATTAAAGCTCATTTAGCTCTATTACACTCAGTTTTCATTATTTGTAGTATATTTCTCTTTCAGGAATTGTGACCTGATCAACATTGCTATGTTCTTACAAGTTATAAAGATGGTTTAATAAATCTCCATGGATTATAATAGGGTGAAGAACAAAAAACAAAGACAACTGAAAACAGTGCAAAACACTGGTGACGGAAAGGAAGAAAGAAGAGAGAAAAGGTGGGAAAAGTAAGATATAAATAAAGTAAATGTAAAAGTAAAAATAAAATGTAAAATGTAAAAAGTAAGATGGCAGAAAATACAGAGTTAGTAATTTTAACTATGTATGTGAATTGGATAAACTCTCCCAAAAAGCAGAAGCAGATAACTGGACTAAAAACCAGAATCCTACAATACGTTGTTTACAAGAAACACATTTGAAGACTAAAGGTATAATGAAACAGTGAGGGAGAAACTTATTTTTATATATTTATAAGGCAGAATTGTATAAATGGAGAGTTGTTTGTTTGTTCTCAAAAAAGATCAATAACATCAGGAAGGTGATCTCTTGACTTGTAATGAATTGGATTTAAGTGAGGATGGACTATGCAAAGTCACCATCCTCACAGTCTTCTGGAGCCATCTAAGTCCAGTGGCAAGATAAAGACCAGGATCTTGGTCTTTTTAAGCTAAGGTCTTTCCCAGACTTTGATTTGTGTAAACAATGCTCATTCAGTGATTAAGTATAGGTAAGAAATGAGGTAAAAAATTGCCTCTTTTACCTAGTCAGAAAAAATTGGTACTCTGTCAACACCATCACCATTCCCTCAAATCCCAGATCTCTGGAATTATAGAAATCCCCAAATGGAGCTGGTATACTGCAACACAACCTTGAACAATGCCATATGCCATGAAAAGGTTAGAAATTTAATCCAAAAGATGGAGATAAACATGCTCCAATGGCTTGAGAACTCACCTGATTGAAAACTCGTGGGCTAGAGATTTATAGCTTTAGAAAAATAGACAGTTCATAAAATGTTTGCTTAATAGACAATGTTCTAAAAGTGTGATTTCATGATGAAGAATTAAAAGATTATATATCACAATCTTGTGAACTCACCTCAAAATCATGTTAAATGATTATAGCAAAGGAGGGACACTTACATAAAAGTTTTTTAAGATGTAAAAAGTTATAAGATTAATTGTATAAATTGATTAATTTAATTATCTTACTTCTTTCTGATTATTTTATATAATACTGTGTGTCTATAAGAGTCAGACATAAAAGTTTGTAGCAATCAAGTCCAAATAAATGATGCTTGGGCATTACCTGCACTATATATTGGACAGAAAGTAGGGATAGAGGAAATCAGCAATGCAGAGAGGAAAAAGTAATCTTTTCCTCTGTGAGACTTCTTTACAGAATTTTTCATATCTCCTTCTTTGATTTCATCCGTTCACTTAATCATTTCCTAATTTTTATGATTTTTGTTTTATAAATAGACATATATGTATATATATGTGTGTGTGTGTGTGTGTGTGTGCGTGTGAATGTATATACATATATATGTATATTTATACACACAAAAATTGCCTTGCCCCACCCCTACACAAAACATTAAGCTTCCTGAGGGCAAGTACTTCATGGTTTTAATCTTTGTATAGTCAGAAACTAATACATAGTAAATGGTTGCTGGATGAGTTGAATTTTTAAATTAAACTGAACTTTAGAAACCCTCCTAGACTAAGTCAGAAAATAGAATCACAGTTAGTAGCTTCAGGAAGCTTTCAATTCCCCAGCCAAATCCACCCATTCTAAATGCCACCATGTACATTAACCAAGCAATATGAGTGAAGTGCTTTGAAGACAGAAAGCCCAATACAAATGCCAAATCTAAACTGTCTCCATAAATAATAATGATTTTATTTTCCCCCATTGCTAATTAGCAGCAATAATATAATGACTTTTTTTTTAACAAGGAAACAGAAGTTACTTAAATGTGCAATTATTCAGTCAGCAATTTTCAAATCATAAATATGGATTGCTCTGAGTTACCAAGTTCAAATGATCTGAAAGAGAGTTCCATATGCAAATGTGATTAAGACATCAGAGCACTGTTTAGCCCAGGAAGGTGATTTAAAAAAAATAAAATAAAATGATTGTTGCAGCCAGGTGTAGGTCATTAACATCACTAACTAATAATTTCCTTCCATTAATCCTGTCTCCTCACCCTCCTGCTGTTTGGAGGATGAAGGCAGAAGGACAAGATCATTGTCCAGGATACCAATGCAAAGATATGTCTCACACTAAGGAAATTCCTGCATGTGAGTCCAAAGATGAATCCATTTCAACTTATATAAAATAGTTTCATGGGGTTGAGTGAAAACACTTTTTCTCTGGGCTTTATCCACATTACTAGACTTTGTTGTGACTCTCATTCCCGAATGCATACAACATCTCAAAGCACAGTTTGTTCCCTACTAGGAAGAGTAGTATAATGGTGAACATCCTAGTCTTTGAAGTCAGATGACAGGGTTTTGAATCCCATCTGTGTTCTTATTACCCTACTAGGATGAGTAGTATATTGGTGAACATCCTGGACTTTGAAGTCAGATGACAGGGTTTTGAATCCCATCTGTGCTCTCTTTATCCACATGACCTTGATTAACTTTGCATAATTTTTGGACCTTGACTTTTTCATCTCCATTAGGTTAGCAGACTACATGACTTCTAAGTTCTCTTACAATTCTAATATTGTATGATTTTGAGAAGTCCCCATGTAGTAACTTCCAAGTCTTCCTTCCTAAATTGTGTTTCCACTCTGATTGGCTCAAGAAGTAATTCTACATAGATTTCATTTCTTTTTAAGGACCCATTTCAGAATACTGCAGATATGGAACTTGGGACTTAAGTAGAAAAGAAGTATGAGGGTTATTAAGGTTAATTATCTCCTCCCACATTCTCAAAGCTATATTTTCATTGGCTTCTGTGGCTACAACTAACTGAAAGCTAAGTCTCAAGACTGGAAATCATACCTGAATTAGTGAACTGTAGAAATGACCAAGGTAAGGAGATTTTTAGTGCAAAAGCCCCTGAAGCTGTGCTGTATACTTTTCTGGCAAATAGAATGCACTAACTTAAGCAAAATTATTGGTTACCAAGTATATAACCCAGACTCCTCAAGCCTTACTACACTCTCAATGAGATAGTTATGGGACCCACTAAAGGAAGATGATCTATTCTCCATGGAAACTTTTTGTATTTTAAAAAAGATTCTGGAATAAAGAAGCCAAGTGATATCTAGAGCAGGTATTATAATAAGACCATAAGACAAATTGCTGGATGTTAGCACTTAAATGCCTTTCTGGTTTCCAAAATGAGGACATACATATAAGTGACAGAGATGAAATGGCAAACTGGAAAAATACCAGTGACACTAGCCAGTGTTTATTTCATTCCCTGATGCTGCATGAGATATTGTTTGCTGACAGGTAATGGACATGATCTAAATCACTCTCTCTTTTGCCCCTTCAGATACAATCAGTTATCATTTCGCAAAGTAATGAATCTGCCAGACTGGAGAATCCCAGAAGGTCCTGGTAGAATCAACCTCTCGGCTTTTTTCCTAACCTTTTCCTGCCCTTGGAGCATTTCAAACTTTCTCAGCTTTCTTTGGTAGCCTCAAACACAGTTCTGACAGGAGAGATACATAAGCACTCAGAGCTGGCAGTTAAGAAAAAGAGTATGTGAATGAGTGAGTGGAAGAGAGGAAGAAGTACTAAAAACAAGGTTAACACCAAAGAAGGTTTCTCAGATGGTTAAAATAGGGAAGGCAAAAACAAACAAGCAAAAATTTCATAAAAACAGAAACTGAAAAATACAGCTACCTCTGACAGGGGTAAAGTGTAGAAAGATAGAAAGTAGAATTAAGGGATTCCAAGATCTTATATGGTTTAGAATAAAAACCTACTCCCACAGCCACATGAACTGAAAATAGACAAAGGAGAGAGGAGGTATGCAAGGAGGGGGAAAGAGGAAGAAGAGGGGAGAGAGAGAGAGAGAGAGAGAGAGAGAGAGAGAGAGAGAGAGAGAGAGAGAGAGAGAGAGAGAGAGAGAGAAGGAGGGAGGGAGGGAGGGAGGGAGAGAGAGCAGTTTTTCATCTAGGGCACCCAATTTGCATGCCCTGAAAAGAACTGGCTTGGAGCAGATAAAATCAATTATACTGATATCTGAGATTGAAAAATTCACAAGATGTACACACGCTCAACAACAGCTTAATGAATTCATTAACAATCTATAAATACACAGAGAAATAAGTGCTATAAAAATACAAAATTTCCAATACTATCCCCACCCCCCACCACCACCAAATTAAAGCAAACTATTTCTGCCTCCCATGAAAGCATACCCTTGGGTCTCAGCACTCATTTGTATTTTCTTTCTGTGTGAAGTCACTGTACCATACCCAGCTGTCCTATAAATGAGGTTTCTCAATCATCCCTAGTATAAGCACCTTGGACAGCTCCCCCTAATTTAGCAAACCCAGGTCCAAGTGCTACAATAATACTGAATCTCCTAGGTTCTCAATTGTGCTTGATTATAACTTCACACACACACTCCTTTGTGGCTCATTACAAATGCCCTTGTTTGATGCACATTCTCTATAATACTTAAGTTCTGTAGTTCTGTAATATATTACTCTTCACAAAAGGAACATAATTTTGGTTGAGCCTGCTGTGGCTTTCTACTCTTTGCCTAGAAATTCTATCCACATAGCTACCAGTCTATTAAAAATAGGGATATTTATTATTTTATTCCCTGTTAGTTTCCATATTATTCATGGGATAATGTAATCCACAGGGAGCTCTTTTTTAAGCTCTTTATTACTGAATTTCTTAAAATGTTTAATAATGCAATGTGATCCATTACTGAACCCCTTGCTACATATAATTATGTCTTCTTCAGAGAATGCATCCAATCCAGAGCACCAAATGCCAAGATTTTTGCATACAGTTGGTTTCAGTAACTCAGATATGGGCCTACTGATAGTGACGCAGTTCATGTTCTAGACTCTTCAACCCTTTGATCTGAATGTTTCAGTCTTATGCAGGTAAATTTGTAATGAATTTACTGGTTTCCCACTAAAATGTAACCAAGCAGCCACAACAGCAGGCTTAGGAGAACTCAGAGAGAAAACTCAAGAGAGCATGTGAAGGGGCAAAGAGATGGAGGAGGGTGTAAAAGAAAGAATAAGAATGCAAGTCGCAGTGCCCAGTTCCCATAGTACCATGGAATTTCTGAGGTAGTGCCCATTTTTGCTAAATTCCCTAGGAATGAATAGTTAGTTAGTTGCCTTGGGTTCAGGATCCAAAGCTATGGTATGCTGTACTAGGCACTAGTTCTGAAATTTTAAAAAATGACAGAAAAAATAAACTTTTATTCAAATCCTGGCTCTGATACTTTATAATTGTGAAATGGTTTAATCTTTCTAAGCCTTGATTTTCTTATCAACAAAATGAAGGATTATTTCTCTCACAAGGCTATTTTGAGATTCAAATAAAATCACATATAAAAAGTGCTTTATAAAACTAAACATTAAAAATAAATTATTATTACTTTTGGTACCATAAAAATATTTTGGGGACAAGAACAAGTAAAAGTGAGCATAAGTAACAAATGCACTGGTAAATTTTTCCTTTCTCCTAACATTAGATCTTATCATTTTCTAAGAGGTTCTTCATCACAGTTCCATCATGGAGTCTACTCACAATGCTCAGTCAATACTGCTGTCTAACTACCAGAGGAGAATTGGTGGCTCATTGGTTCTCTTAACAGAAGACTGAGTCTCATATCCAAAATCTAATATTAGATCAGGGGGTTTTGGAGGGGTAGAAGGATGCTGGACTGGTATCAGCATTGAGAGAGAAGGGAAAAACTCCAAAAATGCTATTGTCTATAACCAAGAGTCATAGATAGAAGGTAATTTTATTCCAGAGCCCCAGGCCCCTGTGTTCTCTGCCTATGTACACCTCTTTTCCTTCCTTGTCTTTCCTTAAAAATTCCAAAAGAGACAGTTTATCCTAATGGGCAAAAGGACAAATTCCTGATTAGGAAGTTCCTTCAGAAGTATTAATTGAATTCTCTACATTGAGACCTGGATTCTTTCTGGCATGACACACTAATGTGATCATATTCCAAATCATAGCTATGACTTACATTGATCCCCATAACATGAAAAATGCAAGGAAAATGTTGGTTGCAATTATGATGAGGTAAGCTGAACACATAGAAGACCTTGTGTTCTATGGATGGAAAGATGTAATTTGGGTTCAGACCTTCTCTTCTAAGGACAACAAAGCCTCTGCACTTCCCATAGGATGTAGCTCTAAACACCAGAATAAACCAACTACAAATCCTGTAGGACAAAGAGAGAGAAGGTAGGAGAATGACTGAAGTGAAGGTTCTTTGGTTTGCTTCCTCCCTGTTTTTCTGCTTGCCCCTAGGGCTAAAAAAGTTAACCTTCCCTAAGACTGCTGGAAACTTCACAGCTGTCCTTTATGCTTCATTTCTCACTGTAAACAAAAGAAAAACCATTTCCCTGGGTTAATATCAGAAGCTCAGTAGAGTCTCAGTCTAGTTTGTCATCTAGGCCTGAGAGACTCACTCACCAAAACAACTCTCAAACAGGGGGTTCAAGGCAGTTAGAATCAAACTTAGCCATTCCCAGGGAAAACAATAAACCTTGCTCAGAAGCAAATAATTAGAACTGCTCATTAACATGGCCATAAATACATTCCCCCTCCCCTGTCTGCCCCTGGTAAGCAGGAGCAGAGAGTTTCTTGGCTCACTGAGTTTTATCCATTCAGCTGGAAGATGTGTTCCTCTCCATTTAGCCCAATGGCAGGAGGGGGGCACCAAGCCAACTGTAGGAATGGGGACTGTGGTTAGAGGACAGGAGAGGGAGGGCAGTAGGGGAGAGAGAACAGATGCCATTGAAAGCTGGGGGAGGAAGAAGGAAAGAATAGTGCATGAGAGACAAGTAGCTATAAATTGTGACATACATGCAAAATAGCTGTTCTGAAAAATGAAAGTACCTATTGGAATGATTGTAATAATTTCGATTATTAATGAATTAGCTGATTTCAACTTGGTAAGGTATTATCAGGAAGAACAAATACACCAATAATAACAACTATGCCTACTTCATAGTACTGTTGTGAAGATAAAATTATATAATGTATTTAAAAGCACTTTAGCAAGCTATAAAACACACTATTAATGAAAGTAATTGCAGAGTCTCAGAATTCTTAAGGAGCTCAGTGGCAATATAATTCAGCCTTGACCAAAAATTCCTCCTTGACATTTCTAAGAAGTGGTCACTAGGACGCCACTTAAAAACTTTTAGTGACATAGAATCCACTATCTTCTGAGTCAGACCAATCTACTCTTAGACATCTATAATTACAAGGAATGTTTTTCCTTATGCTAAACAAAAAGCTTCCCCTTGGCAATTTTCACTCATTGCTCCTAGTTTTTTTTTTTTCTTTGTGTTCAACAAGCTTTATTCTTCTTCCATATGATAGCAATGCAGATCTTGAAGACATTTATAAGACCTGTAAGGCTTTTTTCTCCAGGCTAAAAATTCCCAATGTTAATTACCATATCATATAGCTTCTAATACCCTTACCTTCCCAATATTCTTCTTCAGAAGCTCATTAATTTTCTTCCTAAAATGCAGCATCTAGAGGTGAATACAATCTACTGGATTTGAGGATCATAGACTTAAATCATGTACTTCACAGTGCAATATAAATGAAATATAAATCAGTAGGTTTCACTAAAGTCCTAGTCCTATGCCTTATTGTGCTGGGAGGAGAACTTTGAAAGAAACATCAGAATGACCCAGATTTGGAACATCTTAACAATATAGGAACGATTCTAATACAGGTCTAATGATGGATTTTGTGACTATCCTCTGAGGATCAGTTACTTGGAGATTCTTGCAACAGATTTGTTACAAGATGATGATCTGTCTTTAGTCATAAAAGTCATTGATGCTGTCAACTTTTTTTCTTACATATAATATTTCTTTTAAAAAATGTTTTGTACTTAATAGTACTTTATTTTTATTTTTTCCAAATGCATGTAAACATAGTTTTCATCATTCATTTTTGTAAGATTTTAGGTTTCAATTTTTTTTCCTCTTTCCCTCCTCTTTCCCTCCTTCCCAAAATGGTGCTGTCAAATTAAGACACAGAAAAGTTAGGATCTACATGAGAGAAGGATAGACATACTAATAATATCATAGATCCTGGAAATGCTGAATAATTGTTGTTGTTATTGTTATGGGAATACAGATGTATGGTGGCTAAAGAGCTAACCTTGGAGAATGGAAGACTTGGATCCTGATTTGTACTGTCTGTGTGATGATAGGGAAGTCACTGGAGCCCTCAGTGTCCTTGGAAACCTGCACAAATGAATTGTCAATCTGTACCAAGAAAGTTTCCAAATTGGAAGCTTCCTACATTGATAAAATCATAGGCCCAGAACAAAAGAAAAGAAAAGTTATTATTATCACAAGCATCTATAAAACCATTGTTTAACCGACTCTCAGTGATCTCATACTCACCTAAACAAATAATCAATCAATCAATATTTATTAAGCACCTGTGTGCTAAGCACTGGGTACACAAAGATAACAAATGAACCAATCCCTATTTTCAAAGAACTCATGTTGGAACTGGGGACAACTGATAGTAGAAGGAACACTTTGATTTTTGCTTTATTTGTTTTCTATGCATAAAAGAATAATTTTATTTTGAAAATAATAGAATAAAAATGACTAATTGATAACCAAGGTAAGTAAAGAGATAGTACCTCTCCTTGAGGAATTCAAGACAACCTGTCCCAGATGAACTACAGTCTTGGGTCTTGAAAGAATTAGTAGATGTGTTTGCTGAGCCATTGTTAGTGATATTAGAAAGATAATTGAAATGAGGGTGGCACCACAAAGATTGAAGCAGGGCAAATGATGTCCTAATGTTCAATAAAGGGAAGAGAACAGTCTACTAATTATAGGTCAGTAAGTTTGACTTTGATTCAGGCGGAATGTTAGAAAATATAAGTAAAAAAGATTGCTGGCACATTCCAGAAAAGGAAAGTGGTGATTACAAAAAGCCTCCATCGCTTCAGAAAGAATAAGTTCTAAACTAACCTAGTTTACTTCATTTTTTAAATTACAGTATGTATAATTAAAATAATAAGTGAAAGAAATTCACAAATTTTGTGATTTTGATGTGGCATATCATATTATTCTCATGGAGAAAATGAAGAGATATTCACTAGATGATAACAAAATTGGATTGTTCAGAACTAATTATATTAGCTAGCTAAAAGAATTAAATGGTTCGGTGTCACCAGGGCAGTACATTTCCAATGAATTGTTCCAAAGACTTACTCTTGATGTTGTACTATATATTTAACATATTTATTCCTTATCTTCAGCTTTAGCCTCCCTCCATTTCTTCCTTCTCCTCTTTCTCTTCAATCTCTTCCATCTCTTTCTTCTTTTTCACTTCTTCCTCCTTCTCCTATTAATCAACTAGCATTTATATGGTATTTTAAAATTTGAAAATAGCTTTCCACATGTTTTCTCATTTGATTCTCATGATAATCTTGTGAGGTGAATGCTTTTATTATTCTCATTTTGCAGATGAGGAAATTGAAACTGAATGAGAACCAATGACTTGTTCAGAATCACACAGTTAGGAACTGAAGCCAGATTTGAACTCAGGAAGATGAGTCTTCTTGATTCCAAGTCTAGCACTCTATCTTACAGTCTATTAATAAATGGTTTTGATAAAAGTATGAAATGTTCACGTAACAGAAAGCTGGAAGGGATCACTAGCATATTGGATGACAAAAACAGGATTCAAAATGATGACAGGTTAGATTACTGTTATATGTTGAAATTCAATAAACATAAGGTTTTGCCTTGGGTAAAAAACAAACACACACAATTGTACCACAATTATAAGGAGGTAAAGATACATACCTTTTTTTTTTCGTGAAAAGGACCTAGGGGTTTTAGTGTATTGCAAGCTCAATATGCATCCACAATGTGATGAATTAGCCATGCCATGAGTCATCAAGGTAATTATATTGTCAACAGAAACAGCAACTTCTAGAAGAGGAGTCAGTGTATGGTGAGATAAAGGACTTGATTTGGACATATTGAATTTAAGATTTCTACAGAGAACGGGATAATCAAGTCACAGAAAAGTCACAAAAACTTAGGGAAAAATAATATTTAGCAGGAGAGGGTGATTGTGTGATGTGATGCACAGAGGTCAAGAAGTATAAAGATGGAGAAAAGGAAACAGATTCTGTGAGATTGTGATTTGTCCATGTTAACAGCAAATAGTAGATTATTATTGTTGTTTAGTCATTCAACTGTGAATGTGACCCCCATTTAGGGTTTTCTGGGCAGAGATACTGGAATGGTTTGCCATTTCCTTCTCTATTTCTTTTCATAGATGAAGCAAAGAGGGGTTCAGTGACTTGTTAAGGGTCACACAACTAGTTAAGTGTCTAGGGACAGATTTGAACTGTGTTGCCTAGCAAGTAGTAGAGCCAGAAATCAAACCTAGGTTCAAAGTCTTAACTCTTGTAAGCATATAATTTTTTTCAGTGTTAAATATAGGGAAAACAAGGGTGAGAGAGGCAGGACTTAGTGGAATCTGAGGAGGGACAAATATGATTAGGATGGAGGAAAGATTATTTTAGGGAGTGGGTGATGATGATCAGTGAAAGGGGGAGGTGAACACTGCATACTGTTAGAGATAAAAATGATATTGACACAAGAGAGAGTAGTTTCTTAATCAAAGTAATACAGGGAACCTTTGGCCAAGTCGGGATTAGAATCTACATCTTTTCTATTCAATTTTTTTTTAACTATAGCACTTGCTGCCTCTCAGAAAAGTCTTAAAGTAACCACATCCATCTATTTCATAAGAGAGTTTGCTTTGACTCTGTGTTCTATGGCTAGTTGTAGGTCAGTTCAGTCTTAAAGTGGTAAGAGAATTGTTTTTATTTGGATTATAGGGCAAATATTTCTTGTATTCTTCCTATGGGTATGTCAGTCCTCTGTTGTAGCTTACCAAAAAGTTACCCCACTTCTCTGCACCAAAAGAGACCATGAAATATTTGTGTGTGTCAAATAGTAAGCACTAATTTTTATTACTAATTTTTTATTCATTCATTCATTATCATTTATATTCAGACACACATACCCATAGTTAGCTGTTGGAAGTGTCACTCTCCTCTAGGGATGGTAACATTTCAATAAGGAGAACCTCTTGAAGAATGAAAAACTTTAACAAATAGAGAAACTAATACGTAAAACTTTAAATACCTTAACATATGATGAGGGAAGTATTTGGGATTATAAGGATACACTTGGTGCTTCTCAAATTATTCCATGAAGGTGGTCTCTATTCCGCATACCCCTAGGGTCAGATTTGATGAGAAACATCATTCAGGCAGAAAAATACTGACTAGTGGTGATTAATCCCTACCCCAGTCTATCCTCTGGTTTGTTTCTCAAGACTCATTTCTTTAGTCCAGCTCCAGTGATTACTTGTCAACTCAAGATAGGGAGAAGTTAAATGATGTTGATAGCCTTGCCTCTTTCTGGATTTATTTTTCTTGATTATTTGTAGTAGCCCAACTGTCCCTGGCTCTTCACAGCAGATAAAATTTGCAAAGCAAAGAGTAAAGCCCTACTTGCTGATTTTTCTCTAGTTAATCTGGTAAGTGGGATTTAGGCATTAAGGATGGATAAAGAGCTATCTTCAGCACTGGACAGCTTTCAAAGTCAGCTCAGTTTATAAGACTTGTTGAAGAGGGAAAAGAAGTGATTCAGTCTTGGAAGAAACAAGGAAGAAAGGGGAAAATTAGGAGGTGGTAGATGAAATGGACTAGAATAGAGATGGAGGAACAAGGTCAAATCAGTATTAGTTTCCTTTCCTTGGAGAATCTCATTATTTTTTCCCCCTCTCTCTTTAGTAATTGAGCAGAGTTTTCTTGTCTCAATTTAAATCCATTATTTCTGAGCTTTGTCACTTCTACATAACAAGAGCAATTCTTCTCTGTTCTCTC
Organism: Antechinus flavipes; assembly: GCF_016432865.1. Lineage (NCBI taxonomy): Eukaryota > Metazoa > Chordata > Mammalia > Dasyuromorphia > Dasyuridae > Antechinus > Antechinus flavipes. The sequence continues at coordinate 467,535,053 of NC_067400.1, forward strand.
TGGACCTCCTTTTCTATTTGGCTGGCATCAAAGTTACCAATGACCTGTACAGATTTTATGCCCTCAATTTTTTTTATCCAATTCTCTACAAGGCTCAGCTTTTACTAGGCTTAGACAAGCCCTCTACAATCAAAACACTGAACTCAAACCCTAAAATCCCACCAACCTGGAGAATAACACCCACTCAGCTAAAAAAAAAAAAAAAAAAGGATGGGCCAATAAAGGGCAGTTAGGGTGCGCTGGTCATTTTCTCCACTGTTCTCTTCTAAATGCTGACTAAACCCTAATTTAGTGTTCAGATTGCTTTTGCACTGGGCTCCTTTCTCTAAGTGTGTTTAATCTGCTGTAAAATTGTTTTCATGGCTGCAGTCAATGTTATTGTAACTGTTTTACAATGTGCATTATCTTCGCTTTGCAAAGAGCCTCAGTTGTCTCTATGCAAATCAGTTTCTTGTCCAATACCATTAAGTAGTGTTGGTGAGAAGAGTTGGTTGAGATCGTACACGTTTGTGCATTTTGAGTTGGTGTCAATACTCTTAAAGCAAGTGAGATTTGGTCTGACATTGAATATATCAATGTGCATTACTTTCCAAGTACCTAAAAAATACACAGTTCCATTTGTGTGCTAGAGAACACTCAGTTTTAGCCATTAGAAAATTTATAGCCTCTTAGAATAGAAAAAGCATAGATCTCTGTGTGATTGCAGACATATACCTCCTCTTCTTCAGGACTCACTATAGCGATAGATAAAGAATGCCTAGCTAGTTTGAACCCTATCACAAATAGGTCCCAAGCCAGGTATATAAATAGTCTTAAATTTACAGTGCTGAGCTAGATGATACCACAAACAATAAAAAGGTCAATGGTTACAATCGCAGTTTCAGAGTTGTACACCAAATATTAACACATCTGGGCAAGTTAGTTCTAAGTGAGTCAAAGCTCCATCAATAATACAAGGCTTCTGAATAAACAATGTAACCCACAAGATTTCACAAAGCCCAGAGCAATAGTCAAAATCAGTTGGGATTTTCATTGCCACCTACAACGGGGTTTTGCTTACCAAATGTCTAATGTTTTTACAACCTTAATTTCCAGACTAGTGCCTCAGGATCTGTAGACCTCAGTGGGAGGAGTTGGCATATTCTCTATCTCAGTCCAAAGTTCCTTGGGCTTCCTAAGTATTCTGTATATACTTTGCTAAAAATGGGAAGGATAGAAAAAGGAAAAAGTTTATCAATAAGTTTTAGGAGATTGTGTTTTGAGAGCAGAATTTCCATAGATTCTTTATCTCAACAGTACAACCACAGATTTGTGTTCTTTAAAAAGAAGGTAGTTTGACTGGAGGATTACAATATCACATTAAAATAAATCAAATTATTATAATGTCAGTTTTGCAGTGAAACAACTGTTAACCTTCCTGTTCTCTATGCTTCTCATTTCTCCTTTACAGAGTAGATTCCTTTGCTACTGATTTCCTTGAACATATATTTATCAAGTATCTACCCATGTGTCAGACATTGTGTTCTGATTTCTATTTTTAGCCTGCTGGTACTAGGATTACAAATTAGCTGCAAAGGACATATGAAGGAAGACATAATCTGCATCCAGAGAAAGGTCTGATAAATAGAAGTATGTATAAAATGATTTTGCCCATAAATATGTATGTATGTGTGTGTGCATGTGTTCATGTGCATATACATTTGTGTTTAATGGTAGTCTAGGGAGAAGGCAAAAAAAATTTACATGCCAACTTGATTATATATTAAAAGGAATAGCAAGTTATACATAATAGATTTGCAATTTCATGTGCAATCATCTTTTTAAAAAAATAATATCATGTTATGGAAATATTAATTTTATTCTAGAAATTTAAAATTAAATAAATAAAACAAAGATGAAAGTAAATGAGTTACTGCTTACAAGAAGCTTACATTCTATTGGAGGGGAAAAATGTGTACATATGGAAGTAAACAGAAATTACTTAGAAAGCAAATTTAAGCTAAGTGTGGCGGTACATGCTTATAATCCTGGCAATCTAAGAGACTGAGGCTGGTGAATCATTGAATTCTAGAATACTGAGCTTCACTATAGCTGAAGTTGGTCTTCTATGTATAGCACCAATATGACAAGCTCCTAGGAGTGAAGGATCAACAAATTGCCTAAGGAGCCCAGGCTAGATACAGAAGGTTAAACTTTCCATACTGATTAATTCTATGGGTGGTTTATAGTCTGAGTGAGATAGAGATACCAAATCTCAAGAAAGAAGGAAGGAAGGAAAAAAAGAAGGAAGGAAGGAAGGAAAAAGAAGAAGGAAGGAAGGAAAAAGAAGAAGGAAGGAAGGAAGGAAGGAAGAAGGAAAGGGAAGGGAGAGAAAGAGGAGGAAAGCAAGGAAGGAAATTACAAAGTCAATGAGGAGAGGGCATTAGCAACTTGGGGTAGAGATAAAAAAGTAGATGAAGTAGTGCCAGAGATGGGCCTTAAGGGGAACAATAGATTCCAAGAAGCATAAATGAGCAAGGAGTGCATTATAGGTATTGAGGAGAGCCTGCATGGAGGCACATCTAAGAGGTATAAGGGGGAGTCATTTGAAATCAATCTAGAAAGATAGGTTAGAATCAAATTGTGAAGGGCTTTAAATACCAAAGAGATATTTCATCCTCGAGTCAATAGGGAGCCAGTGGAGCTTACTAAGCAGAGAAGTGATTTGTCAGACCTGTACTTTAGAAATAAAAATTTCAAGTGAGCAGAAGGATGGTTTGGGAAGGTGAGAGATCTGAGTCAGATGGACCAATTTGCTCCTCAAAACAATTGTCTTCATCCAAACATTAAATATCTTTCATTATCTTGGACTTAAAAAAAATGGCAAGGGGGTAGGGGAAGGGGGGGCAGGGAACTACATCTATGATTTCATTAGCATAGAGAACTCCCAATGAGGATACTTCCTTCACCAATGCAGTAGTATTGGAAAGCTGCCATAGAAGTGAAATGTTAAGTGACTTCCCAGGGTCACACAGCAAATTATTGTCTGAGAACAGTCTTAATCTTAATTTTTCCTTATTCTAAGATTGGCTAATCACTCTGTCTGCCTCAGCTGTGGCTCTTACACAGATTTTTGTTTTTCATTCAGGAAGAATGGCATTGACCTGGGATGTTCCACATTCCTTAGTAATTTATAAGCTCTCACAAAGAACCAGGGAGACTATCAATGAAGGCTATCAGTGATATCCCCCTTTAATGACATATTTTGCTTTATATAAGCATTCCTTATATAGGAATGGTATCAAGCTAAATAGGAGACATCTAGAGATTAGGACAAGGGAAACAAGGACAAGATAAGAGATAGTCAGAGTGTGGGATACCAACAGATCTCAAGAAACGGGAAGGATGGAACCAGAATTCAATTACTGGAACAATTAGTGGTCAGAATCTTCAGTGGTATATTCTTTACACAATGGTGGGTGAAAGAAGGGGGGTTACCTCAATCAATAAATAAACATATTTTAAGCACCTACTATGTGTCAGGCACTGAGCCAAATACAAGATTTAAATGTGAAAAAATAAAATATATTGGAGAAGTCACTCCAAGAGTTAGGGCTTAATTAACCTAACTAATCATCATTCATTTCTCCTTGTTGATGTGTTTGGATTCCATTAATTTCATAATCAGGATTGTTCTGCTTCTCACTGTAACTGGGCTTTAAAAAAAGAGACAGGGAACTGATTGTAATTCACTCATTGCTTTAAGTAAGGGAAAGGGGAGTCAAGTCTTATCCCTGTCTCTGATTTCAAAAGACCAGAAAAATATATAACTTGAAAGAGATGATAACAATGATTACAAATGGGCTTGGCTCTTCAAGATGCTTGTACAATAGAAAAGAGGTCAAGAAAATGGGCAGAAAAAGACAAAGTACATAGGAAGTCAATTTTAGGCATCACATGCAACTTTGATTCTGTCACCAGGTTTCCAGCAAAGGCTACCTCGAAAGTTATTGGTAACCACCTTACTTAACCATCCTTTTTCTGATCTCTGTCAAACCTCAGTCAAAACCATGGTAATTGTTCTCTATTAACCTCCAGGTCTTCCCCTTCCTTCTTTAACAAGTTCAGTACCCAGCAATTTTTCTTTCTTTCCCATCTTCTGTCCTCACACTAAGACATTTCAACATACATATTGACTCCCCCTCAAACATTGACTACCCAGAACCTTACTTTACTCAGTTCCTCTAAGGTACTCCTCCACCCCATTTCACCCACATACAAAGATGATCATATCTTTAATCCTGTCTTCACCCAGATTTGCATCTTCTCCATGTTTAAGAATTCTGAAAATCCCATATCTAACCATTATCTATTGACTTTCTGTCTCTCTCTCTGCATTCCCTTATCAAACTCTACTCTTTATCTATACCAGTTCTTTACCAGGCCAGTACCTCTGCACTAAACCATCTTTCCTCTTTTGTCCATCTTGACTCTTTGGCAAATCAGTTAAACTCTACTGTCCTCTTCCATTGAGTCCCTGAGTCCTATATAATTTTGTGGATTGCTCCCTAAAGAGCCTTGGATCAATTCCATTATTAGCCACTTTTGCTTCTATACCTGTGCTACTGAATAAAGATGGAGAAAACCATCTAGCCATTCTGACTGAGACCACTGCCAATTTATATTATATAACTTCCATTAGGACTTCACTGCTGCTAGAAAACCCTTCTATATCTCCCTTGAGTACTCCTCAGTTGACTATCCCACCTTCTACTGTGACTCCTCCAAACCTTTTTATTCTTCCTCAAAACTCCCATGGCTCCTCTCCCACCTTTCAGCTGAAAAAGTTGCCTCATTCCATACTACTCAAATACTCTGTTATGGTGACCATTCTTCTTACCAAAGACAATCCTTCTATTTGCACAAGCAATTCCATTCTATCCTTTCTTCTCCAAAGATTGTTTTCACTAAAACCCCAAATTTGTCACTTTCTTTTTCCCTTCCTGGCTATTGGTTCATTCCCTACTGCTTACCAACATATTCATGTTTTCCCCCTCACCAGAAGATCCTCATTTGATCCTCCTGTTGCCACAATCATTTTTGTATCTTTTCTGACCTTTGTGGCTAAACTCCTTGAGAAGTCCATCTACAATAGGTGCCTCCATTTTCCCTTCACTTACTTTCTTCTTACTTTTTTATAATCCATCTTACAACCTCATAATTTCACTGAAACAGCTCTCTCTGACGTTGCCTGTGATCTCTTAGATGGCAAATGCATTGGCTTTTTCTCAATCTCATTTTCTTTGAATTCCCTACAGCCTTTGACACTGCTGATTACCCTCTTCTCCCTGATATTCTCTTTTCACTAGGTTTTTGGGACACTGCTCTCTCCAGGCTCTTATCCTATCAGTCTCCTTTTCTGGATCCTCATCCAGATCATAACTGGTAAACCATAGATATTCACAGGAATCTTTCCTGGCCTTCTTCTCTTCTCTTTTTATATTACTTCCCTTAGTGATCCTTATTAGATCTTATGGATTCAATTGTGCATTTCTATGCAAATTCACCTATCTGTCCCCAACCTGTCTACCTCCAGCTGCCTTTCAGACATCTTAAACTGAATGTTCAATAGACATCTTAAATTCAACATGTCCAAAATTGAACTCATTATCTTTGCCCCAAAATACCTATTCTAAAATCCCTATTACTGACTGAAACACGTTCCTCCCAGTCCCCCAGGCTCTTATTATCTTTCATACTGAGGGGGGAGGGGTGAAACTATGTTCCCTTTAATCTGTAAAATAATCATTCTGCCCCTTTGATTCCTGGCCTTCCAGACTCCAGAGAGTCTAAAAGAAGGCATATTTCCCAGGCTGGGCTTTTCTAAGGCAAATCACTCCTGACCCATTGATCTTTTGGGAAGCCAGATCCTCATTCAGGAAGTCTACAAAGTGATTTTCATTCAATTGGAGATCAGAGCCTGATATTGCTAAGTATCTAGGCCTGGGGACATTGGCTTTCTTTTCAACTTTAACCTCAGATTCCTATAAAGGACAATTCTAAACTGCACATTTTTACAGAATGTTCAAAGCAGGATTATGCCTTGTCAAGGAATCTCTCTGTCCGTGGCATAGCTGCCTGCCAGGACTCCTGCCTGCTGTGAAGAGACCCTCTTCTCAGTGCCAATAAACTTGCTTTTTTGCCACTAATATTTCAGGTTCATGAATTCTTTCATGTTGAACCTATGCCAACTAGAAGGTGATTCCCACTACTCTCTGCACTGCCACTAGAATAGCATCAGTACTCTCTCATATCCAAGAATATCCCACTTTCTCTTCTAACACTGTCACCACAGTGCTCTCCCTCATCACTTCACAACTGTAATTATAATAAAAGTGTGCTGGTGGTTCTATCACCTCAAGTTTTTTCTTCTCCAATCCATCCTTCATCCAGCCACAAAAATTATTTTCCTAAAACACAAGTTGGATCATGATATTTTCCTACTTAATAAACTTCAGTGGCTTCCTATTGTCGCTAGGATAAAATACAAAATCCTCAGTTTGACATTCAAAGTTCTTCATAGCCTAACCCTGTCCTGCCTATCTAATCTTTTTATATCTTATTCCCCATGATATATGGGGATCCATTTGTTGTTCCACAAACAAGACACTTTATCTCTCAGCTCAAGAAATTTTGTCTAGCTCCCCATATGTCGGATGTTCTCCCTCCTTACCTCTACCTGCTGGCTTTCTTAGCTTTTTTTAAAGTTCCAGTTAAAATACCATTTTCTACAAGGAGACTTCCTCAATTCCCTCTTAATTCTAGTGCTTTCCCTTTTCTGATTTTCTTCCCATTTATATTATATATATATGGTATGTTAGTACATATTTGTTTGCTTGTTGTCTGCTCCATTAGATTGGGAGCTCCCTGGGGACAAGTTTTTTGCCTCTTTTTTATCCCCATGCTTAATAAACTTTTAATAATGATTATTGAATATTGTCTTAGGAAGTTTACATCATACACCAATTTTCAGGGCTTAGATAATTCTTTGTAGAGAATAGCCCTTGAGTTGGACAATTGGTTTTAACTTATATTGTAGGAACTCTCTTGTGGAGGGAGTCTAGAGAAAGTTAGTGTATGGAGGGAGGGGGTAGATGTGGGAAGAAGGATGTGTAAAAAGAGGAAGGTTGAATGACAATTATGGAAATATGTGTTGTTTGGCTACAACAAATAACCTATATCAAATTGTTTGCCTTTTCAGTGAAGAGGAAGGGAAGGGAGAGAAGAGAAAAATTTAGAATTCAAAATGTTAAAAAATTGAATGTTAAAAATGTTTTTTATATGTAATTGGGGGAAAATAAAATATTAAATAATTTTTTAAAAGCAGAGAAAGGTTGACAGAAAGAGAATGGGTAATAAAAGGCAAGGCCACCTTTAGAGGTTGGTAGAGAATGCAATTGCCTTCATTATGATAAAAGAGCTGCACTTCATTCAAACAAACAAAATCCCTTCCTCAGTCATTGCCCTGTAGATGAAAAGCCATTATTAGCAATTCATTACTTTGAGTTGAATTCATTACTTTTGAGTTAATGTCTCTTCAATTTTTCAAATGTAAATGCAACTAGTACAGGTTAAATAAATGGTGATTTTATCAGTTCCCATGAATTCAATTATCATTTCTATGCTGATAATTCTCTAATCTACTTATCTAACCTCTCTGCAAATCTCTAGCCTTGCATCTTCAACTGTTCATTGGGCTTCTCAAACTGTATAACCTACAGACACATTATTTAGAACTAGAAATTACTCTCCTAAATCACTTCACTCTTTTGATTATTTTGTATATATTCTGCCAGATATCTAAGTGGATAGAGTACAGGGCACAAAGTCAGGACATCTCAGTTCAAATCCGGGCAGGTCATTTAATCCTATTTGCCTCAATTTCTCTATCTGTAAAATGAATTGATCAAGGAAATAGCAAACCACTCCAGCATCATTGCCAAAAACAACCCCAAATTGGGGAATAGCTTAACAACAATTTATCCCATACATAGCTTATTTATACATGGTTGTTTGCGTGTTGACTCTCCCATTAGACAAAGATCCCAGGCAGTCAGTTAACAAAAGTTTCAATGCCAATTATGTGCCAAAACTTTGCTACTGAACTATTCTGGAGACAAAAGATCTGGACATTCCCTGCACCCTTTAACCCCAAGAAAACAAATGAAAATATTTTAAATGCTTAGTTCTGAGATACCATAGCATTACGAACATAATTCCTAAAGCATTTTCTTCACCACAAATAGTCCTTCTCTCATCCTTGACAGAAGACACTTTGATAGAATCTGAGTAGAGGTAAATCTAAGGAAGGAAATTTTAAAAGGGTAAAATTGAATCTTAGACTCTAGAACACTCCCAATGAACTTGTGAAGAGCTTTCAATCCCTCACTCAAGTCATGGATCTTGCCACCTTGGAGAAAAACAAAACAAACAAAGGGGGGGGGGGACTCTATCCCGAGACTCTTTTTTTCTTATGGATGATTTTCTCCCCATGATCATCACTTTAGGAAAAAAGCTCACTAATGATTGGACTCACACTCTGTGTTCCTCTTCTTTCTCCTTGTCTGCTACCTTGTCCCCATTCAGTAACCCTTTTCCTTTGTAGTAATGTCATTCTATCATTAAAATATAAGCTCCTGGAGGGCAAAGACTGTCTTGCTTTTTGTTTTGTATCCCAAGAGCTTAACTGACACATAGAATGTGTCAGTATGTCTGATACATAGTAAGTGTTTAATAAGTACTTTATCACTTTATCTATTTTGTCTGTCTAGGAATATCCCATCAGACCTCATCCCCACTGATGCCTTTGAAACAGACACCATAAATTAGTGCCGCTCTGCAGCCCCATTTCCCAGCTCTGGGGACAGGGGCATGTGACAGTGATTAAATGCCAGCATTGACATTTCTTAGGTTGCCAAGCTTAGTTGACTTTTTAGAAGTTGAATAACATCAATTTACTAAAGTAGTTAATGCTCTGTCACTAGCAGCATTTCCTTGTCCTTTGGATAACCCTCCCCTCCCAATCAAATTGAATGCTCTGAATAGTTATTCTTTTTCCCAGAGCTAGGAAGCCTCCTGCAGGAATTCATCTGTGTTCCCCACCATAGTGAATATAGGCTGAAGCAACCCGCCTCCTGACACTCTATCCATTTTCTTAGTCCTGTGATTTCCCATTTCTATCTATCAGTGTGGGGACTGGTTTCAGTTCTATACTAAGGACCAATCTAAACATGACAGTGGGGATAGTGGACAGCAGGAATAAAGCATGGGGAAGAATAGCTCTATTGAGTAGATCACACTTAGATATAGTGAAATGGTCTCGGAGGATGAGGTGGGAAATTGACAAAAAGCAAGGTTGCTGAGAAAGGGAGCCAGATATTCAAGTGACACAGGGTTTGTCTTTGTAAAAAATAAAAATCAATGCCTAAAAAGCAAGAGGGCATTTAGAGGATCAAAAAACACCAGATAATAACCTGACATACCATGCTGTATTTACATATATATATATATATATATATATATATATATATATATATATATTTCTCTATATATATTTGTGCATATATCTTTATATATTTTTTCTTTAAAATTTTTTTCACTTAATAGAATTTTATTTTTTCCAATTATATGTAAAGATAGTTTTAATTTTCATTTTTATAAGACTTTGTGTTCCAACTATAATGTCTTTGAAAGAGAAGTTGGTTGAGAGTTCTAAATCTACCACTTACTGTGTGACCTTTATCAAGTCATGCCCCTTCTATAAGTTTGAATTCTAAATATACCTCACAGGGCTGTAGTGAAAAGAAAATTAGAAAGTGTATGTAAAATGTTTTCACATCTAGAAAAGGAAAGAGTTTGAGGGACCAGCTAATCAAAACCTATATTTTACAAAACATAGAGATATTAATTAACTTATACAAGGTCCCTCAAATAATAAGAAGCTGTGTAGGGCTCCAGATTTAGGTCCTGCAATTGTCAGTTCAGCACCCTTTTTGTGATACCTAACTTTCTTTGTAAACTTGAAAGCTAAAGAAAGTGAAATAGTAACACTGTTATACTGGATAATGTCTAAAGCATACTGTAGCATGAAGAATGAGATAAGGCACCAGAAAGAATTTCCAAATGATGAGACTTAAGAGGTTAAGCATATAAGTGGGCTAAGAGAATCTGATTTCTTTCTTGAATATGTTTAAAGGAGGGGAGGGAGAATGGATCTCCATTTTTGGATTGATGAGACTAAATATTGCCCCCAAACCCAGAGATGGACTAGAAGATTCCCTAGACCAATTAGACAGAAGAATTTGAGGAAGTCCTTAATGGCTTTCCTTATCAAAGATTTAATACTGAGCAGAATGGATGTTAGGCTCTTCTTGTCTAGATCAACTGGGTTGTCTAAGGAAGCTTAATGTCATGGAAAGAATGCTAGCTTTGGCACCAGGAGAAATATGAGTTTGCATCTTGTCTTGACACTTATTCTGTGTATAAATGTGGGCTAATCATTTAGTATTAGAAAATTCAGTTTCCATCTATAAAATGAGGATCATACATTTAGTACCTATCTCACTAGGAAGTTATGAGGATTGAACAAGATAATGTAATAATAACTGACATTTAGATAGCACTTTAAAATATGCAAAGTTCTTTACATATATTATATGATTTGATCTTCATAACAACTCTGTGATAAATGCCATTATGAAACCCATTTTATGACATGAAGCAACAGAGGCTGAGAGAGATAAAGTGACTTGCCTAGGGTCATACAATTTATAGATGTCTAAGACATGATTCAAATTAAGGTCTTCCTTACTCTACACCCAATCCTATAGTTGTCCCATCTAGCTATCTAGAGTCTTTGTATACTCACAATCCTCATAAATGCTAGTTACTTTTAATTTTTTGAACTTTAATGTTTCAATAGAAATATTTGAAATGAAGAAAAATTATTTGAACAGATGGAAAGAAGAATACAAAAGTAAACAATCTATTGATTCATTTCCCAAAATAATAGGCAACAGGGGAAAGCAGTGTTAGGAATTGATCCCCTCAAGGGAAAGGCAAAGAAGGGAAGAATTTGTAAGAAACAGAATTAAAAACATTAATTAAAACTAAGGAATAGGCATAAGATCATCATAAGATTTATAGAGTCCAGAGCCACTTAGTCCAAACTTGTCACTTTATAGGTGAATAAAGAAAAGAAGTGATTTGTCCATTGAAAAAGTCACCACTTAAATTTTATGACCTAAATATTGTATGATTCTTCCCTACTGTTCTCCTTTCCTTTCATAAAATTCTCTCCTCACAAGGAAGAAAATCATAACAAATAGAGCTGTAGTCTGGGATTCAGGAATATCTGGGGTCAAACTATTCCTGACAATAGGGATTAACCCTAAGCAAATCACATAAGTACTAAGAAGTCTGAGTCAGTGAGTCAGCCAGTCAGTCAATAAATGTTTATTAAGTTTCAAGCTATTGTTAAGTAATTACCCATGTGCCCTTGAGTTCTGTACTAACCATTGGAGATTAAAAAGGAAGGTAATAAATACAGTCCCTGACTTCAAGGAGCTCACAATCTAAAAAAGAGATATCATGCAAATAACTATGTATACACCAGCTATATACACAGTTTAGACATGCTGAGTTTAACCTGTCTATAGCACATTTCGTTCAAGTTTTCAAGTAGGCAGATGGAGATGTGAGATCAGCAGAGAAGTGAGTTTTGGAAAATTAGGGCTGAGACTTATTATCATAGAGATGATAATTGAATCCATAAGAGCTGATGTGATCATCAAGTGAAACAATATAGGGGAAGAAGAACACGATCCAAGACAGGCATATCTATGGGATAATCATAATTAGGTGAAGTGATTTGAATGAAGATTCAGCAAAGAAGAATGAAAAGGAGTGGTAGGAGGAGAATTGGATGAAGTTATTTAGCAATTGAGAGATTGTGGGTAACTTTGAAGAAAGAAGTTTCAAATAAATGATGAGGGCGGAAACCAGAATGTAAGGAGTTAAGATGCAAGTAAGAACAGAGAAAGTGGACATATCTGTTGTAGAAGGCCTTTTAAAGGAGCATAGCCATAAAGGGCAGAAAAATAGAGGATGACAGCAAAATAAAAAGATCAAGTCAAAGTGTTTTGAAGAGTGGGGAAAACATATTGTCATTATTACTCTGTAGGGAGTAGGCAAGGAGAGAGTGAACAAGAAAATACTGAAGAGTAGTGAGAGAATGTGGTTGATAGAGGGGGAAATCACTTGGAGAAGATGAGATGGAATGGGATTTTGAGAGATGCAATGAAGAGTGGGATAGTGAATTAATTAGGGAACTGTATTAGGTTTGCCTTGTTGCAGTAAAGGCCTAACTGATTTAACAAAAATTTGTAGTGAACTCAGTCAGCATAGTTACATGATTTTTTTCTACCTTTATTCAATATCATATGTGGAAAAGTAAAAGCAATGGAAGATGTGAGGATCCAAGGCTAAGACTTGGCAGGGAATAAATGGCAATATGAAGAGGGGCCAATACTCAAGAGAAGACAATGTGTGTAGCCAGTGCAAGGATGAGGGCTTTGTAGAGAACTGAGAGGTTGAAGTATTGGAGGTCAGAGTATGGATGATGAGCAGGATTTAGCATTAATAGGCAGAAAGAGAGGTAGAATATCAGCAAATTATGAACAGAAAAAAATTTGAGTTTATGTCCAAAGGGCTATAAAACTGTGCATATCCTTTTGATTCAGCAGTCTCACTACTAGGTCTATATCCCAAAGAGATCACAAAATAGGGGAAAGGACCCACCTGAGCAAAGATGTTTGTAGTAGCTCTTTTTGCAGTGTCAAAGAATTGGAAAATGAGAAAATGCCCATCAATTGCTAACTGCTTCCTCTTTATAGGGGAGTTTATCCCATTCACATTTATGGTTAAAATGACCAATTCTGTATTACTTGCTATCTTGTTAACCCCTGTTTATGCTTTTCTCCCTTCTTTTCCCCTTACCCCCCTTCCCAGTATTAAGCTTGTGAGCACCACTTGCTTCTCACAGCCCTCCCTTTTTAGTATCCCTCCCCCCGCCTTAGAGTTCTTCTCCCTATCTTATCCCTTTCCCTCCCAGTTTCCGTATTCCCTTCTGCTTAGCTTATTCCTTTGCTTTTCACTTTTCCCTTCTCACTTTTCAATGAGGTGGGAGAAATTTCACCATAAATTGAATATGTGTAAAATTTTTCTCTTAAAGCCAATTCTGAAGGCAGTAAGATACCCACTATATTCATCCCCCTCCATTCTTTCTCTCAGATATAATAGGTTTCCTCTGCCTCTTCATGAGATATAGTACTCCCACTTTACCCTTTTTCTGGTACAATGTCCTTTCCACATCTAGTTTCTAGAACAAGGTATACATGTATTCTTTATACAATGCCCATCAATTGAGGAATGGTGAATACGTTATGGTCTGTGAATGTGGAATATTACTGTTTTATTAAAAATGATGAATAGGCTCATTTTAGAAAAGCCTGGGAAGATTTATATGACTTGATGCTGAATGAAGCAAGCAGAACCAGGAAAATGTTGTATATAGAAACAATAAGATCGTGTGATCAACTATGACAGACTTGGTTCTTCTTAGCAATTCAGTAATCCAAGGCAATTTCAATCAACTTTGGATGGAAAACACCATCTACATGCAGAGAGAGACCTATGGAGACTGAATGTGGTTCAGGCATTCCATTTTTCCCTTCTTTTTTTTTCCTTTTTTATGGTTTTTCCCTTTTTTGATTTTTCTCTCCCAACTTGACTCATGTGGAAATATATTTTTAAATGAATGTATATTTATAACCTGAAAATGAAGATTTAAATTTTTTTTAAAAAGAAAGAAAATTTAAGATCATGAACACTGATGTAGTGTATTTGTGATTGATAGTAATATCAAGGGTATGACCATCTTAGTGTGTGATCTAGATGAGGTAGAGAATAGCTCTTAGAAAGTGAGGAGATGAAGAAACTGATTAAAGTTTTTGAGGACAAGTCTCTTTTGAGGACAAGTCTCTCTCTCTCTCTCTCTCTCTCTCTCTCTCTCTCTCTCTCTCTATATATATATATATATGTGTGTGTGTGTGTGTGTGTGTGTGTGTATCCCCTAGCTTAAGAGTAGGAATTGGAGAGGAGAGAAAGATTGTGAGCTAGAAGGAAGGAGAATGTCTTGGAAGCCTATGTATAGCAACTACCAGAATTCTGATTGGGTGGTACGTATGGATTGAATGAATCTCAAAGGAGGAAAGGTTAATGAGTCATAGTGACAGAGACAGAATGTGAAAATGGCAACAGGTAGCAAGAAACGTTCTACCTCCCTCCCTTTGACCATGAATTGGGAGGAATGATTGAAAATCCAGTCAGTGCTAGGCAGAGTGACTATAGAAGCTATGACTTTGTGAATCTCCCATACTTGTGAACTCCAGTGAGTAAAGGTGTAAACACAAGCATTGTATTAATTAGTTCTACTTAGTACCTTGTTTCAGATTCTGGCCCAAAACTTCTTGTAAGATCAGATCAATAATCTATTAACTCTAATGAGTTAGCAGCTTGTAAAGATTCTAACATCATATTGCTGAAGTCAAAAATTGGGAGGAATGGGTAAAAAAAAGATTTAAGATGGAAGCAAATTTGTTGCCTATAGAGTGAGCATTCCAGAAGGCACAGTGAAAGGAGTAGGTAGCTTTGAGGTGGGACATGGGAGGGAGGGAATTGTAGAAAATAGGTAAGGAATTGGTCAGCAGGAGATGGAGGATGGGCCTTGAACCCTAAAGAGTTCATAATTGTGGTATTGAGGTAGGAATTACCAGAAAGGAATTTGTTCATTTAAGGAAAATTTTAGAAATATTTTTATGTCAATAGGTCACTTTCAGAGTGGAGTCCTTTTAGAGCCTTGGGTAGTTTAGATGAAGGAGCAGAAACTTGTAGCAGAAGGAATGCTAATACTCTTTTTTCCTTAAATCAAGAGATCACAATGGGAACTTAATGGAATAGTGATTCCTCTCTAGCAGAGGGAATTGTTATGATGAAACTGTGCTTCTTCTTTTCCTGTAACAGGAGGCTAGAAACTAGGCAAGAGATATGAATGATATATAGAAGTTAATTATTTTAAACTTGCAAAAGGATTCTGTATATGCAAAGGAAGTTTCAATATTTAGGAGAATACAATTCCCAACCCTTTTAGTTAAAAAAAAGCTCAATTTAACCCTGCCTAATGATTCCTTTTAAGTAAGGAGAAGAAATTCTGTAGTTGAACCTGAGTCCTTGGCTTGGTATATGGATGGCTACATATGGACTGTGAAGTTTGGGGTTTCTCTGAGTAGCCCATAATGATTGTCTGGGAATTTAGCTAGTGATAATTGTTCTTTGTAGTGTCCAGGGTCTAATTCTTAACAGATGCCCAATGTCAAAATTTTGGTCCTTGAATATGACAAGAAAAATTAGCATGACCTAGAAAGAAGCAGTGATGTGGGCTTGGATTGAAATCTCTCCAGAAGTAACTGTTTCTTCTTTAAGCACTGATAAATCTCTAGCCAGTGCTAGGAGTGACAGCTTCATCTAACTATATCACTCAAGCATTCCAGCACTTTGAAGCCATCAAACCTTGGATGGAGTTAGGGAAAGCTTACTGCTCTCCTGTTGACAATAGAGAGTTGGCTTCAGCCCACATAATTTTATGTGAGGGGCTTTAGCTCAAAAATTAGCTTGGTAGGCAACCCATGATATGTGATTTGGTCTATGTGCCTGGCCCCTCTGAAAATGAGAACTGAGATTTCTTTAGAGATTCATTGCAAGGGAAGGACATGCTCAGACTGAAATATTTCAAGACATAGTTGAGAACAGACTGAAGAAAAGTGCATGTAATCATGATACAATGGAAAGAAAGCTGCATTCGGCTTTAGAGTACCTGGATCAGAATATCTGTTTGGAAGGGGTAGAAACAAGCTAGTGGAGAGTAGATACGTCTTAGTCTGAGTTCTTCTTGGCTTCCCTCAGATCAACAATAGATCAAGCCTCTGAAAAGGTTTTGGAGTGACAGAACCCATAAATATTTGGAATGTAGAAAATTTCCAATAGAAGATATTTTGAAAAAACTTCAGGAAAGTTATGTCTCCATCAAGCAGGAGAGTGGCCCCAGTGCAGGTGCAGCACAGGGAGACCCAGGCTGGACTGGCCTCCATGGTTAGGGGGAATCTAGTGGGAGGCTCTTAGCCAAATTACAGCAGCATTTCCTATTCTGTCCTGGTTCAGAAGCCAGTGAATCAGCAGACTAGCTATGTGAAACCTCCAATGCAACTAGAGAAGTCAAATAGTGAGCCCCTGAATCCTAATATAACAAGTCCGACTTGGCCATGCCCATCAGCATGGGAAGGGAGCCTGCAGCATTGGCCCAAGGCAGCTTGAAGCTGTTGTGTCCTGTAGAGAAAGCAAGAGATAATCTCCCTTTTGCCCTTTGAATAGACCTCAACCTCTAAAAATGATCAAAAAAGCAAAAAGGGCTTTGACCATAGATAGCTATTATGGAGACAGGAAAGAACAGACCTCAAATCCTGAGGACACTAAAGGCAAAATGCCTCCAAATGAAGCCTCAAAGAGTGATACAAATTGGTCTCCAACTCAAAAGTGTCTCTTGGAAGAATTCAAAAAAGATCTTAAAAGACAGTTAATGGGGAAAGGAAATGAGAGCTTTGGAAAAGGAAACACAAAAATTGTATGAACAAAACAATTCCTTTAAAAATGGTTTTGGCAAAATGGAAAAGTAAAACAATTCCTTGAAAAGCAGAATTTGTGAAATAGAATATCTGTTTGGCTGCTTATTAGCTAGGGCAAGTCAATCTTTCCCAGCTAGGGTTTTTCATATATAAAGTGAGATGTTTGAAAGAGGTAATAGATCATTTTATTTTAAATTTGCACTAAATGTCTGAATATTCTGAGGCTTTGCTTATGATAAGCCACACTAGGAATGGTATATCCAAGAATTATACTTTAACTCCATGGGGACTGAGCTTGAGAAGGAAATGGGCCTAAAATGTAGTCTGAAGGACTTAGGTTTAATTTAAATTGAACCACTTTCATTCCTTCATTCATTTTCTGAAGAGGGTGGTTACATGCTGAAACACTGGTGCAGTGAAGATAATAGACATTTTTCCTTTGGTATAGCTTGGGTAGAATTAAAAGATGCGTAGGTGGAAGATTATTAGCTCATGAATCTAGAGCTAGAAGAAAATTTAGAGGTCATCTGGTCCAACACTTTTATTTTATAGATGAGAAAACTGAGAACCAAAGAAATTAGATAGCTTGCCCAAGATAAGTAACAGTATTGGGATTCAAACTCAAGTCTTATGATTTTAAATTTGACACTTTCCCCAAAATAGGTAAAAATTTGTTTTGGGGTTAGTGCTTTTCTTTGTAACCCCGATCATTTATTTAGTATCTGGCATATTGTAAGAATTTTATAAATGCTTGTTGATTGATTGATTATCAAATAAAGTGAGGTCCAAACACATTCAACAAAATGGTTATATGGCAGTCAATGACAGAACTATCAACATTGAGTCTTATGAGTCCAACTCTAGTGCTGGTTCCATTAAATGAAACCAGAGTCAGTGATGTGCTGGTAAATGCTTAATAACCTGCTCTTCAAATATATGAAGGACACACTTGAATTCTCAATCACTTTTTAAATCTATATAATCAATTAATAAATAATATAACAAATCAAATAAAACTATCAACCTCTAATTTGCAGCAATTGCTAATTTCCTAGATATAATCATTCACACTGAAAATTTAGCAATTGACTCATAAACCAGCTCCAGCACATTCCTGCCTGGACCAAATGGACTTTTAGAGCTGCCACTTCTTATATGATTCTAGGGAAACCCTTAGACTAAAACTAGACTGCAGTTTCTGCTCAAGACAAGTCAAAGCAGGATTCTTCTGCAACCCTTTTTCCTAACCTACACCCTTATTGGGATTTTAGTGGTCTAGTTATGTTTCATAGTTTCTATCTCTGGCTTAAATTTTAAGCTTTTACTCAGAGTTTCTGAGACTTCAGTCTCACCAGGTCATCTGATAGGTAATTATTGTTCTCTCTGCCCAATAAAATATTTATACAACTGATAACCTTTTATAGGAGATACATAGGTAAGGAATACTGACATACTCCATCTTTGCTTGCTTATGATATATGGGAAATAGAGATATCTAGGTGGAAGAATAGAATAAAGGAAACTTGGAAGAGACCTTAGAGTTTATCAAGCCCAATCTCCTATGCAACTCTCTATTTGCTGCTACTTCTTAGCCTCCTAGACAACATCTCGCTTCTGTGAGCTCCTGATTAATGGTATTACCCTCTGATATTACCTCTAATTTACCTCGCAAGATATATTCGAGATATATATCTTGCATGTATATAGTTATTTGCATGTAGTCTTCCCCATTGAACTGTGAGCTCCTTGAAGGGAGGAACTGTTTTTGCCTTTCCTTATTTTCCTGCACATAGCACAATGTTTAATATAGAGGAAGTGTAATAAATGTTTGTTGACTTATTTATTCCTTCCAGAAATGTCATCTTTTCATAGTCTTGTGCTGTTGAATACTCTGGGGATCCCACATTGGTGTCTTTGTGATCTTATTCAGTGGGAAATAACTGCCACTATCCTGGATGTAGAGACATCTAGCAGTATGCCAGTGTTTTTTCCCTTTAGCATCACTCTAGTGGCAACCATTAAGTTCTCAAATCTTGGGGGTCACTGCCTCTACTCACTTGTGCTATTTGGGAAAACCAACCTGCATTAGCCCTATGATGGTCATAATCCCTTCTAACTCCTTCTCCAGATGTGCAGGAAAGCAGGGCACAAATTCACTAACAACTCTTGGCTGAAGGTAAATTCTCATGTAAAGTCCATCCCACTTTCTGTGATAATTAATCAACTCCCTTTGGTGCTTTGGTGAATATGTACTTTCATAAATATCTTCTTTCTCCAAGTCAGTTTGCAACTACTTTCTACATTTCAGGAAATTCTATACACAATTCCCCCCACTAAGTCACTGAATGTCTACATGCTGGAGGTCATCCTTTTGTTCTCTTCAGAATACCAATGGACTATAAATGTGGTCTCTCATTAATGTATTATTAACGTTGTCTCCCATTCTCACTAGACTATTTCCTTCTGATCATTTATGTTCTTCAAAACATCTTCCATCCATTTCTTAGATCTCCCACTGCATCTAAGGCTGTCTCCAGTCATCCTGATCTGTATCTGGTCCCTGGACCCAAATGGTTCCAGAGAAGAAAGTGGGACAGGTGACTTTGCACAGTTCTACCTCACTTAAATCCAATTCATTTGCATTATCATAGTATCACCTCCCTGATGCCCTGGTCCTCTTCAAAAATGAAGGGCAAACAACATAGCATTTGCACTTTTTCTGTTATTGTTTGCTTACATTTTTGTTTTTCTTCCCAGGTTATTTTTACCTTTCTAAATCCAATTTTTCTTGTGCAACAAGAGAACTGTATAAATATGTATACATATATTGCATTTAACATATATTTAACATGTTTAATATGTATGACACTGCCAGTCATCTAGGGGAGGGGATGGAGGGAAGGAAGGGATAAGTTGTAACAGAAGTGTTTGCAAGGGTCAATGTTGAAAAATTACCCATGCATATGTTCTGTCAATAAAAAGCTATAATAATAATAATAATAATAATAAACGAAGTAAAGATGAAAAAAGAAGGAAGGGCAAATAACAACAAAAATATGATTAGTGGAACAAAGTGACTACTCACTTGGAATCCTCTTTGCATGGATACCCAGGAGATATAATTCAATCAGGAAAGGTGGCAGTCAGTCAGATGTCCCTATCATAGAGTGAGCTGGAAAGTGTAGTGTAGAAATGGAGGACAGGATGGCTATAGAGGAAATGGAGTGTCTAATAGAAATAAACATCAGTAATGTCACTAAGATAGATCAGGGTCCCAGGGAGGTCCAATCCCAGGGAAAAAGAGAACGGACAAGCAACTGAGAAACAGATGTAAGCAGCCCATATGGGCTCAGAATGTCAGTGAGTATGACAGACAGGTAGAGCTGCTCATCTGACAGGCTAGGATTGCTGGTTTATGGGTCACTCTCCCTCCCCTGCAGCAGGGCTTATGAGTGCACAGCTATGCATGATGCTGCAATGCACCATCCCTAGCAAATCGGCAGCCTACCTACTCCTACCATGCACCTACTCATTGGGTGTGTTTGCGGTTTTGATTCTGCAAAGATATAAATTTGTGATTTGCAGCAATATAGCATCTCTGGGAAAATAGTGCATTAAAGAAATGGACTTTTGAAGCAGCAAGCTGCTTGGGATCATTAAGAATACAATCAAGAGTTGCTCAACAAATATTTATTGAGCATTTCCTATGTGTGAGCCACTTCATTTTTAGGAGAAGCAAATGTCAAAAGATGTTTTTATTTTTAAGTGCATGTCCCATTAGTCTCTCTCTCTCCCTTCCTCCATCCTTTCCTCCCTCCATCTTTCTCTGTCTCTGTCTCTGTCTATCTCTCTCTCTGTCTCTGTCTCTCTTTCTCTGTCTCTTGGTCTCTGTGTGTGTGTCTGTCTCTCTGCCTCTCTCTCTCTCTCTCTTTTTCTTTCTGTCTCCCTCCCTCCCTCCTTCCATCTCTCTCTGTCTCTCTCTCTGTCTGTCTGTCTCTCTGAGTCTCTGTCTCTCTGTCTCTCTCACTCTTGCTCTCTGTCTTTGTGGGTGTGTGTGTGTGTGAAGGGAATGTTTAATATCCCTTTTAGTCATGCCTTTATGGAAATCAGGAGGCAGGAAGTTCAACATGTAAAGGGAAATGTAGTTTTCATAACATAACAGTTCCAGAACATCCTTCCAATTATTTGATTGGTTTATCTCTTGGCTGTGACTGGGTTAGATTATACTTCTGTTCTTATTCAGTTGTTTTCAATCATGCCTGACTTTATGACCCTTTGGGGGGGAGGGTTCTCACCAAAGATACTGGAATAGTTTGCCATTTCCTTCCCCAGTTCATTTTACAGATGAGGAAACTGAGGCAAATAAAATTAAGTGACTTTCCCAGGGTCACCCAGCTAGTGAGCATTTGAGGCTAGACTTGAACTCAGGAACAGAAGTCTTCCTGCCTCTGTGTCTAGCGCTCTATCCATTGCACCAGCTAGCTGCAGAAAAACACTTTACATTTTCCCAAATGAAGTTCAATTTGTTCTCTTTCTTCCTATTCAATTCTGACTACAACCCACTGTCCATCATTCTTCATTCCCAATTTCAAATATATGAACTGGTAGAATGAGTCAGTGCACAAAGTATGCAAAAGATATTCATAATTTCTATAGCACTGTTTAGACATTTTACTGATTTTTGTCTCTATATAGCTGACTGAACAAAATTCAAGCCTCAAGGCTCTCCATAATGTCACCATGCTCTTTTTCCTGACTAGTCTCATGGTTTTCCCTTTCTGCACCCTATTTCCAAGAAAAGTGTCAAACATGCCACATGTTGCCTATATGAGGTTCACTATACAAAAGGTTCTTAAAATGGTCCATGACCCCATGTGAGGTTGTGTAAGTGCAGATGGGGGTTATAAAATTGTGATTTGTTATCAGAAAATTTTATAATAGCTATATACCCAGAATTGTATAACATTTCTTGGACAATAAAGGATCATAAGTGGAAAACTTTTAAAAAGCTCTGTACTATACTCCCTAGTAGGGTGAACCAGATTAAAATATAATTAAGAAATATTTGACAAAATAAATAAAATAATAAAACAGATTATTTCACATTTTTAAACTAAGTCAATATGTAGCTTTCAGAGATTCTTATATCTCATTTCAGTAACCCTCATTTCTATTTGGATTTGGCACTATGGCCCTAGGGCTTTTTAGCTTGGAATCTGTGATCTTTTTTTTCTTAAACATTTTGATAACTAAATTTCAATAAAATTGGTTTCTCTTGTAACCCTGTGTATTATTTTGTCTATGTAATAACATGATTCTGAGAAGAGGGCCTTAATCTTAGCCAGACTGTCAAGGAATCCAAGATATAGAGGGGGTTGAAAAACCTGGTTCTAGATCCCAGTTTCTTAAACTGTAGGGGATCACAAAATTATAATTTATTATCAGAAAATGTTTGATTTGTATGCCTATTTTATATAACTATATGCCAAGGATCACATAAAAATTTCTCGGATGAAAAGGGGTTGCAAGTGGAAAAAATTTAAGAAGCTCTACTTAGCCAAACCCTATTCTCTGCTAGCTCTGTGATGGTGCTCCTGGCACCTAGGATGTTTCCCTCTGCCTCTTCACCCACTGAAATCTTGTCTCTAAGCTAATAAAAACATTTTGTTTTGATGGAGTTTTTAGGTTTGCAAATTCTGCATATTAAATCCTCATTATCATCCTAGGAGTCGACTACTAGTATTTATATCTCTAACATCTGATACAGAGCATGTCATTCAGGAGGCAATTAATTAATACTTATTGATTATTGACTGGTTTTATATCCCCGTTTTACAGATAAAGGTTCTAAGAAGTGTTTTACCTAGAGTTAAATGGTTAGTGCCAGACCTTTCAGACAGTTTTGAGTTCTATTACAGAAATTTGTTTTTCCGACTCTAATCCTTCGGTTCTTCAGTCAGTCAGTTGGTCAACATGCATTTATTAATTGTTTCCTATGTACCAGACACTGTACTCAGCATTGGGAATATAAATATAGGAATGAGCTAGCCCTTGTTCTTAAAGAGTTTATATTCTAAAGAACAGATTACAAGCACATAAGCCCATGTGCCTAGGTTATAGAGTGCCTAAGGGAATGTATATGTGCAGTTTGACTTAAAATAAAGATTGTGATTATATGATCTCCAAGGCCCCTTTCAGACACAAAATTCCATTTATTTTTCCTTTTCATGTTTGGCATTTAGCCTAATATTCTAGTTCTATTGCCCCTGCCTTTGATTAATTTTCATGGAGCCTGGTTGTCATTCTTCTCCATTACAGCCTTTGGGGAGTGACACTTAAATATGGGAATCCCATTGCAGACTGAGGATCTCTGGTGTTTGAGGTGAGGCAGGGGTATTTTTTAGTGAAGGTGCCACTTGAACAGAAGCTGCCAGCAAACAGTATGCAAACTACAGCTCCTCTAAATCTTTACTTTGGCAAATGGCTCCATTCCCACTGGCTTTTCATAATGCTACTTAAGAGAGGCAGCCATTTCTTAGCATGAGAACAGAGCTCACAGAACAATGCAAATAAGGCAGAGATACCGCTGACATGGAAAGAATAACAATATTATCCTAACGGCTCCGAAATAAAATACAATTATTGGAGGAAATTTACCCTGAAATCATATTCATCGGCTTTGCTGAGAAGCCTTTCACCCTTCTTGGCAATTGCTATTGTGTTTCTGGGGATGTATTCTCCCTCTGGAGGGTCTGATGTGTGAAGTCCAAAGCTTGGCCCTTCCTTGCTCTGCCCAGAATGGAGGTCTGCCATATTCTTAACACCTTGTCTTAAAGGGAGGACTTGTCCTCTACCTTCAGAGGAGAACATTTCAATAGGAAAAAAGTCATCTTGCCTTCTATCCTGCCTCTATCAGAGTCATTATAGGGGCAGGGGTGCTGACAGGCAATCTCCACCCTCCCATCAGTGATGTTCATTTCCATAAATGAAAGTGGGCTAACTGGGGCCTCAGTGCCCTTTTATCTTTTAGGGGAAGTGATTCTCACAACAGAGAAGATCTATTCTTTGGTGGAAAAGAATGGATTCCATTAATGCAAAATTCAGGGAACCAAAACTGAGAATGGAATCAGAGCCATTCTCCTTTTCTTTATCCCAGCTTTATTTTTCAAGGGGAAAAAGCCTCAATTTGGGGCCAGGAAGCAGAAATCTGATTTTCCACCTCTAACTTCTTATATCCCCTAGTGCTGGAATGCCTGTCCTCTTCAAATTCTTCCTAGAATACCTATCTCTTTCAAAGCATAGTTCAGAGAAAAGTCCTATAGCTTTTGCTGAAGTCTCCAGTTGTTACTCCTCCCTTTTTGTAATGTCTGGACTAGCTCACTGTAGGATCACGGTGAGGTGGGATTCACGTGGATGGTCAAACATGGAGTCCATTTATTCCAAATTCTCCCAGCCTTATATACCCTAATACCCTTATATGACCAAAGCAACACTGTGTATGTGCATGTGGGACCATATAAACAACTTGCCATTGTGTATAGATGTCTCTTTACCACTTAGTATGACTCTGCTTTAGTTACAACACAGGTTGTCATGTCTCCTGACTTCTCAGGAAGGCTGAGGCACCCCTAAGGGGGATGGAGAGCCAAACCAGACACTGTCAGGAGGTTCCCTTCACCCAGAGCTTCCCCACTATCTGTGACCCTCTATACCTACTATTAATGTACATGCTGTATATTCCCACCCCACCCCACCCCCCTTTGTCCTTCATTAAGTAGAATGTAAGCACATTGAGAACAGGGAATGCAAAGGCTGCAGCTTTTTGGTTTTTAATTTATGTATCCCCAGATTCTGAGCCTTTGAGAATGCATGCTATATTAAATGAAATTTATTTAAATAATCATCCATCTCCCTGGGGCTAATAAAGTATCTTTAGTATGGTAAACTGATACTTGCAAGGCTTCCAGAGATCATCTGAAGCTACTTCCTACCTTCTTTGGTGCTTTGTACCTCCAAGAGCTTCTAGATTTTTATATTCTATGCCATCCCCCAAATCTATTCACACAATCCCTCTCTTCCTCTTATTCTTGATTATTTTGGGGTTTTCAGTGTTTTTCTGAAATTATAATCTTCTAATCTCTTTAATTAACTTTGTTTTGAATTTTCTTCCTTGTTTAATAGCTTTTCTTTCCTAGTATGTCTGTGGTCAATCAGAGCCGGTACAGATGTGGGCTGAAGGAAGGAGGAACGTGGATGACATTTCTATAGTGGTTGACATGTGAGAGATTTCAGGCTGTAATTTCCTATGATTAGGAGGTAAGTGGGGGGGGGAGGGGAGGTGATGACATATCCAAGCTACCACCTTTAAAGGAGGGAACAGGGAAATAAGAGAATTTTTTTTCCCAATAATCAGAGTCACTCAATCAAATCCTATTCTAAACTTTGAAGAATCTAATCGGTCTTAGTTCTCCCTATAGGCATTATATATCTAACAGTGGGATGGGGCAGCAACATTGCCATATAATATTCCATCCCTCTTTGTCCCCCACAGACTAAAACTCTCCAAAGCAACTGTTTCACTATGAGCTGAGATTCCAGATGAGCAGATGTGACAGGTGATTGGGGTGAGTGCCTGAAGCTTACCTGACATGTGGTGGGCTGTTTCCACTGGCTCAGAGAAAGTTTGCTTCTCTTTTTTACACTGTTCATATACAGCTGTTAAGAGCCCTTGCATTCCACCCCAGGTCAGGTATGATACATTAGTATGTGTGATGTTCTATAAGGTGAGCCTGCTGTGCAATGCCCTCTGGGATGCTGCCAATCTGGAAGGTTTTCTCCAATCATGAGTCATCATCATTATCATTAATTAACCACATCATATATGGCAATTAGTGACTTGGAGAGCTGGCCACTGGATGAGAGTGTTAACTTGAATCTCTCCGTGAAGGAGATAAATGAGCAGGAAGTTTGAGCAAGGCAGGTAACAGCTAAGTGACAGAATTAGTGACCTGAATAAAGCAACATCGATGAGGAATGATGGCCCATCCCAGTTCTCAAATTTTTGCCAAGCCATTTAGAGTAGATTCTCCTGATCTAGATTAAAACTACGAGTAACAAATCCAAGGTTCTAGTGACTACCACTATTGAAGAAGGGTTTTCCCTCTCTGACTTTTGGGCAGAGTCCCTGACAGATCAACCAGTAGTTTCTGTACTAGTACTTTTTCTGGAGCTAGAGACAGCACCAGCCTAGATGAATACTCACAAACTGGTTTTGGTAAATTTTGTCTGATTCATAATTACTTGTCCCTATTCCAGTCCCATGACCTCCTCCTTCTGTACTCCACTTCAGCTGTATCCTAGATTTCACCATTATTCTTAAGTACTCCACTTTGATGATCAAAAAACTGACATTTTAACTGACCTGATAATTCTATCTCTCATTATGCCTTATGTCTCCTAAATCCATTTCTCCCCTCATTGTGACCTGAGTTTCTGTTTCTTCTTTTTTCTTGATAAAAAAAATCCCTTCACATCATCTCCAACTCTTTTCTTTTTTCCTCCAATCTCTTATAATATGGTGGCCTTTCTTCTTGTCCAGGCCACCTTTCCATTTATATATCTAACTTTATCCCTTTAAATAACTTTTACAATTATTCCTACTCTCCTTTCTTCTCTACTAGTTCCTTTTTTTTTTTAACTGATTTTTAGCGTGCCTGGGTCATCCCCTATTGTAAAAATAAAACAAAACAAAAGAACAATCCTTCACTAGAACCCATCAGGTCCTTTTCTCCCCCTTTCTCAGGCAAACTCATTTTAAACTTTCAAGATTCTAGTGGCTATCACTTTTGGATAAGGATTTTCTCACTCCAGCTTCTGGGTAGACTCCCTGACAGAGATCAATTGGTAGTTTCTGCCCTGGTGCTGTCTCTTTAGCACCAGAGACAGCACCGACTTAGATGAATACTGGTCCTGGTTTTGGCAAATTCTGTCTGATTCATATAATCTACTTTGTCTTTTCTCACTCTTCAACACTTTGCAACTCTAGTTTCCATTTCCTTCACTCAGCCAAAACTGTTCTCACCAAAGTGAACAATGTCTTAATTTCCAAATCTGATGGCCTTTTCATAGTCTTCATTCTTTCTTGACTTGTCTTATATTACAATACTGACCTTCTTCTGCTTCTGATTACCACTTTCTACTCTATTGGTTTTCATGACACTTCTCTCTTCTGGCTCTGTCTGATTGCGCCTTCTCAGTTTGCTTTGTTGGCTCTTCATCTCAGGGGTCCTCAAACTTTTTAAATAGGGGGCCAATTCACTGTCCTTCAGACGTTGGAGGGCCGGACTATAGTAAAAACAAAAACTTTGTTTTGTGGCCCTTTAAATAAAGAAACTTCATAGCCCTGGGTGAGGGGAATAAACATCCTCAGCTGTTAACTCTGGCCCGAGGACCATAGTTTGAGGACTCCTGAATTCTATATAATGATCTATAACACTGAACAGTGTAAAAGAGAAGCAAACTTTCTCTGAGCCAGTGGAAACAGTCCACCACATGTCAGGTAAGCTTCAGGCACTCACCCCAATCACCTGTCACATCTGCTCATCTGGAATCTCAGCTCATAGTGAAACAGTTGCTTTGGAGAGTTTTAGCCTGTGGGGGACAAAGAGGGATGGAATATTATATGGCTTCTGTCTGAGGCCTTCTTCTAATCTATATTTTCTCTCTTGATAACCTTATCAGTTCCTACAAATTTATCTATAATCTCTAAATATATAACATATATCTATTTACACACATATTGGACACATATGTATGTGTGTATATGTATCTTATGTCAGCTCATAATCTTATTTTATGAGATTGTATGGATCTCTTGCATGCATGGGTCCATCATTTCTGCAAAATTTGGCACATATATGTGTGTGTGTTTGCACATATATGTATATGTATTTACACTTATATGTATATGCACATATATACACTATAATACATTCATAGATACATATATGTATATATACATAATCTCCTCTGCTCCATTCTATTTCCTGAGTTTCAGCACTGTATCATAAATTGCCTATTGAACATACAAAATGGATGTCCCAAACACATCTCAAATGCATTATGTTCAACAGAATTCATCATTTTCCCCTTCTCAACTCACCTCTAAATGGAGCTTCCATATTTCTAGAGAGGACACCACTATTCTTTTAGTTTCCCCAGTTTGTTACCTTGTCACACTCCCTCATATCATGTCTCCATTCAGATGCTAAACCTGTCTATTTCTGCTCTCACACAATCTCTTGAATCAGATCCCTTCTCTTAATTCACACCACCAACATATTGGCTTCATCCCTCATCACCATTTGCCTGGCCCATTGCAATAACTTCCTTATTTGTTTCCTTGCCTCAGGTCTTTCCCTGCTCCAATCCATCCCCACAAAAATATTAAATTTATTTTCCTAAATATGTCACTCCCCTACTCAATAAATTGCAGTGGCACTGGATCTGTTTTCTTTGTAAAAGAGGGGAAAAGGATTCACTTGTACAAAAATGTTTGTAGTAGGGTTTTTTGGTGGTGTCAAGGAATTAGAAATTGAGTGGATGACCATTAGTTGGGGAAAGGTTGACTAAGTTATGGTATATGAAAATAATGGAATATTATTGTTCCATAAGAAATGATGAACAGGATGATTTGAGGAAGAGTCTGGAAAGACTTATAAAAACTGATGCTGAGTAAAGCAATCAGAATTAGGAAAACATTATATACAGTAACAAGAAGATTATGTGATGATCAGCTATGGCAGATTTGTTTCTTCTCAGTAGTTCAGTGATCCAAGGCAAACTCAATAAACTGTGGATGAAAAATGTCATCCATATCCTGAGAGAGACCCATGGAGATTAAGTGTCGATCAACGCATAGTATTTTCACCTTTTTCTTCTTTTTTCTTTCTCATGTTTTTTTCCCTCTTTTGTTCTGACTTTTCTCTCCTAAACTCATTCATATGGAAATGTGTAAAAAAATGAATAATATGTATAACATAATAAAATAAAATAAAAATGAATAAATTCCAGTGGCTCCTTATTATCTCTTTTGTTTAAGGACTATTAAATACTTTGTATCCTGAGTCCAATCTATCTTTCCAGACTTGTGATACTTATTACTCCCCTTCCTGCACTGTATGGTCTTTTCTCTATTATTCTCATACTGCACTCCATCATCTGTCTCTACACCTTTGCACCCTTGCACCAGTCATCTGTCATGCCTGAAATGGACACTAGGTGGCACTGTGGGCTTGGAAAGAGGAATACTCTTCCTCATGAGTTCAAATCCAACCTCAGATACTTATTAGCTGACCCTGGGAAAGTCACTTAATCCTGTTTGCCTCAGTTTCCTCTTCTATAAAATGAGCTGGAGAAGAAAATGGCATATCTCTTCAATATCTCTGTCAAGAAAACCCCAAATGGGACCATGAAAAGTTAGACATAGTTGAAAAGTTAGACATAAATGAAATGACTCAACAGCTTCAACTCCATGACACAGAACTTCAATTTCCTTTAAAAAAGCTTTAACATCACCTACTAGTACTTTATTTTGTATATAATACACATGTACACTATATAAATAGGTATACAGACCTATACATACATATATATATATATTTAGTATATATGTGTAGGGTTGTATACATACATATTTCCTCTGTCCCTCTTTTCCATCTTCCTTCTTTCTTTTTTCCCCTCTCTGTTCACAGAGGATATCATACTCTTATCTATCGATGCTCTTGAAATTTCTTTTTTTTTTTTTTTTTTGCGCTGAGGCAATTGGGGTTAAGATTTGTCCAGGGTCACACAGCTAGAAAGTATTAAGTGTCTGAGGTCAGATTTTGAACTCAGGTCCTCCTGACCAGAGCTGACACTCTATCTACTGCACCATCCAGCAGCTATAAATACCACAGATTTTTTTTTCTCTTTTGCACCTCTGAACCCTTCCAAGATATCTTGGGATTTACTGGCTATATTTCTTTCTTAAGGATTAGGTCTTAAATCAAAACCAATATAATTTAATTGGCCACTGACAGATCCCAGGCCAAGACCCATTTGGTCACTGGGTCCTGATTGACTCAGATCGAATGTAAATAGCAATCATTTCTTTAACCAGAAACCCTGAAGGTCTTATCCTCCCAGAATCGTTCATTCATTCATTATTTATTTAGATATTTTTTGGAGTAGGTAAAAGAGGAGATTCTTTGCCTCATTTTTTTTAAACCTAGCCTTAATCACTGAATGGGTGTGGTCCCACCCAAACTGAGACCTGTTAAAGACCTTAGCTTATAAAGCCCAAGGTTTTACTGCATCCAGGGCCATCTGTATCTGGCCCCTGGACCCATATGGCTCTGGGGAAAGAGGGGAAAGTGAAGCTGGTAACCTTGCCCCATCCTCCCTCTCTGAAATTCCGCTCACTTGTATGCCCTGGTCCCAGAAGTCATGGGTCCTCTTCAAGAAGGAAGGACATACAAGAACAACAACTATATCTATATCTATAATCACACATATATATGTATGTGAGTATATATATACACACTATCACAAATAATTTCTACTCATAAAATGTATTGAAAACAGTGATTATTTTGTGTTTTGATCTCTATCCCCAGTGCTCAGCACATCACTTGGCACATGGAGAATACTTAAAAATAATTGACTGCTATGGCTAGAAATGATCCAATTTACCTAATGGGACTGTTTTTATTTCCAGTACAAAAATGGCTCACCTAACTCCATTCCATTTATCCAGAAGAATTCCTAGTTGAAAATTTGAAAGATAGATGGAGCTATTGCAAATATCTAATTCAGCCCCTCATTTAACAAATGTAAGAGTAACTAAGCTATATTACCTTGGAGAGTGGAGAGTTGACCCTAGATGCTCTGACGCTACATTTGATGTTTTTTATAATATACCACACTGGAGAATGCCCTGTATGGGAACAGATGTAGGAGATGAGACAAAGGGATGAGAGGAGGTAGCATCTAGGAAAGAGCAGTCAATCTTATTTGTTTGTAGCTTTTGTCACTTGTGCTCACTGCGTGAGGTTAATTGGGTTTTTCTAGTGGACATAGCCTCAGGTACTGGCTAATAATATAGGCTGAGGGTCTTATAGGGCTGCATCAGAATAATTTCTCTTCCTTCACAGCTCTGACAATAATTATTTAGGCAAGTTAAAAAAAAACTTTTTGGATATGTTTCTTTATCTAAAAAATGAGGTTAGCTTCATTGATGGCTAAGACCCTTTCCTTGTTTAATATCCTGAATCTGTGCATCTGCATGTATAATCAGTAGTACTGATTTTTATGGGTTTAGAGCCTAACACAAAGCCTTACATATAGCAAGTTCTTAATAAATGACAATTGAATTGCATTTGGGAGTAATGACCTTCCCTTTCTCAAAATAAAGGAGAATCCGAAATTTTTCCAATCTCACTTGCCTTAAGTGGTGCTCGAAATATGTTTTCAATCAATAAACAATTAAGCATTTCCTATACTCCAGGCATTAAGCACTAGGGATAGAAATATAAAAATGAGAAGATCCTTGCTCTCAAGTACTGTTCATTCTATGAGTGGAATTCGGCACATATATCAAAGTGGTGGACAATGAAGGGAGCTTTTAATTGGGTCAGAGGTCAGCAAGCTAAGACCTGGAGGTTAAATCCAATAAATTATCTCTTTTTATACTGTCTACATGCTAGGAATGGTGGTTTTTAAACATTTTTAATGTTTTTAAAATAATTTTTTATTTTTTAAATTTTTTAAAAATTTAAATACATTTTTATTAATTTTTAATTTTTTTAAAATTTAAATAAAATTAAATTTTTAAATAAAATTAAAAATATAAAAACCATTCTTGTCTCTCAGGTATATGTAAACAGGCCACAGGCCAAATTTGACTTCCAGGTTATTGTTTGTTAACTCCTAGCCTGGGATCTTACAGAAATTATGAGGGAAAGCATAGGATGGTTGTCCTCCATTTTCCACTAGAAATAATAATATTGAGTTAAATATTATTCCCTGCATGCTTTCTTTCTGAAGAAAGAAGGGGTATGCACAAATACTCAGGAAGGCAGGTGAAAAGATATCTGTTCAGGTTAGGCTCTAGTATCTGCCTGGATGACTAGATGAAATAAACCATGATCTGCATCCTTGGATCTCAGGTAAAGAGTACTTATTCAGCCTCCAATCCAGGTGACTCTGATCTGTGATAAGTCATTTCTTCCCCTTAAAGTTTCCAATAGGTACCTGATAAAATTAACATAACAGCAGCTTCTATTTATAACACTATTAATCATCAATTGATCATCCCACTGAGAAAGAACTGGATCCTGAGGGGAAAAAAGAACTAGAAGTATTCCACTTTAAAAGGAGGAGGGTATGAAATTAGAAAAATTTTATCAACCTTACTTCCACAACATATTTCAAATTTATCCTTTTCTCTCCACTCATACCCTTGGTCACTTAACCTAGACTATTATATTAGCTTCCACACTGGTTTTCTTGTTTCCATAAATATGTCCTATGCATACTTGCCAAAATAATCTTCCAAACACACAGATCTGTCCCTATTACTCCTTTGCCCAAAATTATGCTATAGGCTTTCTTTGGATTTTAGTATAAAATCCAAACTATTTAGCATGGCACATAAAACCCCTATAATCTGTCTCCAACTTACCTTGTTGCCTTATTTCATACTATTCTCCTTTAAAAAATCTACACATACTAGCTATTCTCAAACCTAATCATCCTCCAACCATCCCTAGATTAAGACTTTATTTCCTTCTTCTATCCAACTCCCAAAATACCTTTCCTCAAGGCTCTATATAACTATACTACTTTCATGAAGACTTCTATGATTTCTTATACTCTCCAGATTGTTAGTACTCATTTTCTCCTCAATTTTCCTTCTACCTTTAAAAACTAACTCTTTGGTTGTTCCATTTGAAAATAGAGTGTCAAGTCATGATTTATTGACTATACATAGATCGTAGGCTTATAGATTTAGAAGTGGAAGGGACCTGTGCTCTTTGGCCATCTTGGGTCCAAGATGTCTAATGCCAGTTCTAGGAAATGGTACAGCAGACATAATTGAAAGCAGCCCATCCTGTCCATCATAGGCAGATTGTGTAATTTAGAGTAAGTCACTTTACTTTTCTAGGAGTCAGTTTCCCCATCTGAAAAAAAAAGGATTGTACCAGACATTATCTAAGATCCTTTCCAGGAAAAACTTGTGTTTTCTTATCTGCAAAATGAGGAGAGTAATACTTGAACCATGGAAACTATCTCATTGTAAGATTCAAAGACAGAATACCTTTAACTATTATACAAATATATGTTTTTATTCCTCTTCAATCCTAAAGGGGATGAAAAATGTAGAATTCATTATGTCCATTGTCAAGTAGCTTTTATGATTCCTTTGTATCTCATTGAATGCCTAGTATTTCTGGTAGCCTAGTAATATCCTAGATACTTAATAACTATGAATTGATTCAAAGTTGAGGTGAGGATGAAATGGCCTTTTATTTCCCTAATTTCCTCATTTCCTTAATATATTGATTTAATTCATGCTTTGAATAGAACACAGCTCCAGAATATCAATTAGACTGGAAATAAAAGAGTGAGTGAGTGAATGAATGAATGAATTTTCTAGGCTGTTTTGTGATAATGATAATTGTTTGCTTTATAAAATATTATTTATGGTTTATAAGGTATTATATTTTAACTTTATGGTCTTCCTCTCCTCTTCCATCCTTTGGATAGGATGGGTTTTTGGAATACAATAACTGCTTCTGCTATCATCCATAATTACAAAAAATATATATCATTTCACAAGGTGTCTTCCTGCTCCAGCACGAACTCACATCCCACCCGCCTGACCGCTCTCCCTGGCATTTCATTATTTCATCGTTCTTTCCCTTGTCAAAAGGAAACTGATTTGGCCAGCACACTACAGTGAACATTGAAAGCACTAAAGTTGCTGCAACCACACACTTGTCTTAACATTTTAAAAAATTGAAAGGGAAAGTTTAAAACCTCATTAGTTTAAAGCAGCCAGTGATAGATCTGGCAAAAGGATGCAGCTTTTTTTCCTTCCCTTTCCTCTCCCTCACCCCATCCTCCACAAGCAACCGAAGCCACAGCCCTGGAACTCCAATATGAATACAGCATTACTGCTTGATTGATGACAGATCAAGAGTGCTACCATTGGAAAGAAAGTGAACATGTGGCTTCTGGAAGTCAGCAAACTTGGGTTCTAATCTGTTTGACATTTAATTCTTTTCCCAACCTGACTCCAATCTTCCTTTCTTTATACCAGCCAAACCAGTGTCATCACATATTACTCCCCTTCCCAAACTCCATGATTCAGTCAAACTGGCCATTTTACTGTTCTTCACATGATCTTCCTTTGCTTGTATTCACTTTCTCCTCCCCTCGTTTTTAGAATCTCTAGTTTCCTTTGAAGTTCAATTCAAGTTCAGCCTCTGACACAAAGTCCTTCCTGATTCCCCCAGCTACTATTATATTGTTTTTATTTTTAATATCCATATGTATATTCTCTCCTGATAGAATATCAACCAATCAATCAATAAACATTTATTAAACACCAGGCACTGTGCTAAGTTTAAAATCTAATGGGGAAACAATATGCAAACTATGTGTACAAGCAAGTTAAATGTGGAAAAAGAAACAATTAACAGAAGGAAGACAGTGGAATTTAGAAGAATTAGCCAAAGCTTCCTGTAAAAGGAAGGTTTTAATTGGGACTTAGAAGTCAGGGACACGAGCAGTCAGGATGGAGGAGAGAAAGCATTCCAGGCATGGGCAACATCTGGAGGGAATGCCTGGAGTTGAGAAATGGGGAGTCTTTTTTATGAAATGGCCAGGAGACTAGAGAGTAAGGTATTAAAAAAAGAAACTGAAAAGTAGGAAGGAGGGCTAAGTTGTGAAGCATTTGGAATGCTAAACAGAGTATTTTGTATTTACTCCTGGGGGCAATAAAGACTCACTGGATTTTACTGAATTGGAGAGGAGGCAGGGACAGTGACATGACCTGTTCTTTAGGAAAATCTCTTTAATGGCCTAATGGACAAATTGAAGTGGGGAGAGACTTGAGACAGGCAGACCCACCAGCCTATAT
The DNA here is from genome assembly GCF_016432865.1 of Antechinus flavipes. Classification (NCBI taxonomy): domain Eukaryota; kingdom Metazoa; phylum Chordata; class Mammalia; order Dasyuromorphia; family Dasyuridae; genus Antechinus; species Antechinus flavipes. Next base: position 467,570,012 of record NC_067400.1, read on the forward strand.
TGCAATAGTCAAGGTATAAGATGATGAGGGCTTGCATCAGAGTAGTGGCTGTGTTAAGGGGAGAGAAAGGAGCATATGAGAGATGTTGTAAAGTGAAATTGATGGGCTAAGGTAATGGCTTGATTATGGGGAATGATAGTGAAGAGTTCAGGATGGCCCTGGGTTGTGAGCCTGAGAGACTGAGATACAATCATGGGATACACCATTAACAATGGTGGTTTCCATATTTAACATGTATTGGACTACCTGCCATCTAGGGGAGCGGGTGGGGGAGCAGGAGGGGAAAATTTGGAACAGGTTTTGTAGGGGTCAGTGTTGAATAATTACCCATGCTTATGATTTATAAGTAAAAAGCTAAAATAATAAAAGAAAGAAAGAAAGAAAGAAAGAAAAAATGGTGTTTTCCTCTTCAGTAACAGGGAAGGTGGGCTTAACTCTTTGAGGATAGAATGCTTGATTTTTGTTTTCGTATTCTCATCACCTAGGCACTGGCATCGGTAGTAAATAAGGGTTTTTTAAATGATTGATTGATGATCTTGGTCCTTGTACTAATTGTGTGATATTATTTAGGTCATTTAACTTCTTTTTAAATTAACGGTTTCTTAATCTGTAAAATGAAAAGTTTGAACTAAATGATTGTTAAGTCCAGACCAGCTGTCTTATTTTATCATTCTTTTGGTTCAAAGGATCTCATGGGCAAAGGGAATAGACGAAAAGAAGGATAGGGAAGTGAAGAGGGAAAGAGAAGTAGTCTTTCAGGAGCTAGGCATTGAATTAAGCTTTCAGGATTCACCTACATCCGTGAAACAACAGCAGCCTGTGTCTCTGTGGCACTGTAGAAGAACATCACAGGGAAGCCTTTTCTTAAAGAGTTATCTATCAGACAAAGTAGACTGCATCTGCCCCTTACTTAGCTTCAGATTCAGGGACAGATGGGGCACTACAAATGAACAAAGCAGAAAAATGCCAGGAATGGAGAGTCTGATTTGGAGAAGTTAGACTCTTAGAGCTGGAAGGAATGCTAGTACAGGTGTCACAGGTCTCTCTCTAGTGACAATCTAGTAAAGATTATAGACCCCTTCTCAGGAAAAAAAAAGTTTTTAAATGAATAAAATTAAACACAAAGAATTGCAAAAGAAATCAAACAGTGAAAATAAGGATGTAGGGTTTTTTCTCATCCAAATTTATACATTATCTTGAAATCAATACAAAGATGCTTTTATAGAACTGGTTAGGGTGTCGTAGTTAGTACAATATGATAACTTCATACTTGAGAAAAATGAAGTCCATAAAAAGGAAATAACTTTGCCCCAAATCACATAGTTAATAAGCAGCAGAGCTGAGACTAAGCAGGGTGATAAAACACAAAGAATACTAGGTTTGGAGTCACTGGGTTTGAATCTCATCTCTATCACTTACTGCTGCAGTACATGATCTTAGGCAAGTTCAATTGCTTTGTTGTATCTCAGTTTCTTCAAATGCAAAATGAGGGACTTGAACTGAGTGTTCATATTTTCATACTTCATTGAAATTAGAATGCTGGACCCTTCACTCCCATCCTTATGGTATTTTTGCTACAATTTCTGCTTCTCTCCATAGGCAGCTCAGAACCCACAGAGAAACAGTATCTGGTCAACATATTCTTTCCCAAATAGTGAATTTCATTTTGGTGAGACAGGAGAGAGAGGACAAATATATATGGAAGCATCTGCAACTATCAAAACCTTAAGAGCTACAGATGGTATAAAAATGATGCTCTGTCCAGCATCTAATTTACAACATAAATATCTTTTTTTGTCAAGAAGTCTTTTTAGATTAAATCAGTTTATTCTCAAAGGGCCAAAATAATCTCTAATGTTCTTCTTCCTATCAATGCTCTTTTATACTTTCATAATAACACAAGATTGCTAATCATTTGTGTTTCTATTTTGTTTCTCCTTAAAATCATTGGGGTAAGGTCTTAAATTGGTCCTTTTTATTCATACTAAGTCTTTTTCTTCATACTAAATCTATTTAGAATAATAGTACCATTAAATTTAGCACTGGAAGAAACTTTAGAGATATCTGTTTAATTTCATTCAATAAGCATTTATTAAGCATCTATTGTGTGTCAGGCACTGTTCTAGGGTCTGGAGCTACTAAGACCAAAAAAAAAAAAAAAAAAAAAGAAAAGAAAAAGTTTAAAAAGGAATAGTCCTTGACTTTAAAGAGGTAACATTCCATTGTCAAGAAATAGCATGTTCATAGATAAGTATCAGACCTGAGAAATAAGGATAATAAGACTTAGAAAAGTTAAATGTTTTGCCCTAAGTAGCAGAGTGATATTGGAATCCCAGAATTTGATGGTTGGAAAAAAAATCTCAAAGAGCAACTAGTCCAACAGTTATAAAATTTCTCTTTATGGGGCAGCTAGGTGGCCCAGTGGATAGAGAACCAGCTTTGAAGTCAGGAGGACTTGAGTTCAAATCTAACCTCAGAAAATACTTTCTAACTGTGTGACCCTGGGAAAGTCACTTAACCCCAATTGCCTCAGGGAAAATATATGTATATTATATATATATATACATATATATGTATATGTATATATATATTTATAATTGTATTTCAATATAATTATTTTTGTTAACTTTTTAATTTTATTCACTTGAGAACATTAACCCAAGAAGGGCTCCATGGCACAAACAACTTTAAGAAGTCCTCATTTAGTCTAACCTGTACCTAACTAGGAATTCCCATTTGAGGATGCCCTATAAATGGTCTATAAATGATCTCTGTTTGCCGATCTTTGTTAATAAGAAGAAACATAGTACCCCAGGCCCTTTTATCCTTCACTATCTCCCAAAGTCTGCCCAAGCTTAGGTTCATTGCTTTCATAACACTATATTTAACTCATTCTCTTCAATGCCTTTCTCCTTCAATCTTTCCCAACATCAGAGTCTTTTCCAATGAGTTTCAACTTTTCATTCTGTGGCCAAAGTATTTAATTTTCAACTTCAGTATTTGATCTTCCAGTGAATAATCAATTCATTTCTCTAAGTAATTTGGTCTCCTTGTTATCTAAGGAACTCTCAAAAGTCTTGTCCAATTCCACAATTCAAAAGCATCAGTCGTGCAGGACTCAGTTTTCCTTAGAGTTCAACTCTCATAGTCACTCATTGCTACTGGGAAAAGCTATAGCTTTGAGTATATAGACCTTTGTTGGCAAGGTGATGTCTCTGCTTTTTAGTATGCTGTCCAGATTTGCCATAGCTTTCCCTCCAAGGCAAGCATCTTTTAATTTCATGGCTGCAGTTACCATCTGCAGTGATCTTTGAGCCCAGGAACATAAAATCTGACACTGCTTTCATTTCTTCTCTCTCTATTTGCCAGGAAATGATGGGATCAGTTGCCAAGATCATAGTTTTTTTTGATGCTAAGATTCAAGCCAAGTTTTACACTTTCTTCTTTCACCCTCAGCAAGAAGCTTCTTAATTCTTTACTTTCTGCCATTAGAGTAGTATTTGCATACTAAGATATTAATATTTTCTCTGAGAACCTTAATTCTCGTTTTTGATTTGTCCAAACTGGCATTTCACATGATGTACTCAGCATATAAATTATATAAATAAGGAGACAATACACAGATTTGTCCTGCTCCTTTTCCAGTCTTAAACCAATCAGTAGTTCAATGTTAAGTTCTGATTGATGCTTATTTCTCAGGAGACAATTAGGATGGTCTGGTACTACCATTTCTTTAAGGACTTGCCATATTTTGTTGTGATTCATACAAAAGCTTTAGTGTAGTTAATGAATCATAAGTAGATGTTTTTGTCTTTTTTTCCCCTGAAAGTCCTTTGCTTTTTCCATAATCCAGAGACTGTTGGCAATTTGGTCTCTAGGTCCTCTGCCTCTATAAAACACAGCCTCTCATTCTGGTAATTCTTGATTCATATATTGCTGAAGCATAACTTGCAGAAACCTTTATTATTATTATTAATAATTTTTTTGCTTTTTAAAAAAATATGCTGAATCTTAAGCATAACCTTGCTGTTATGAAGTGACCACAATTATTCCACAATCTCAGCATTCTTTTGCATTGTCCTTCTTTGGAGATCATGTAAACTGATCTTTTCCAATTCAATGACCCCTGTTGAGTTTTCCAAATTTGCTGGCATATTGAGTGAAGCATTTTAAACACCATTATCTTTTAGGATTTTAAATAGCTTAACTGGAATTGCTTCACCTCCACTAGCATTATTGTTAGCAATACTTCTCAACTCACTTGACTTCATTTTCTAGGATGTCTAGCTCTAGGTCACTAACCACACCATAATGGTTATTAGTGACAATAAAATCTTTTATGTATTCTTGTTACCTCTTTTTAATCTATTTTGCTTCTGTTTAGTACCTGCCATTTTTGTCTTTTATCATGCCCTTTTCTGCATGAAACATCCCCTTTTTATTTTTAATTTTTTGAAGAGATCACTGGCTTTTCTCATTCTATTGTTTTCTTCTATTTCTTTGCTTTGCTCATTTCAGAAAACTTTTTTTGGGTCTCTCCTTGTTATTATCTGTAATTCTGTATCCATTTGGGTATATCTTTTCATTTTTTCTTTTTCGTTCTCCTTTGTGCAGCTATTTGTAAAGCCTCATCAAACATCCATTTAGCCTTTTTGCTCTTTTTTTCCCTTTGGAATGTTTTTTTTGGTTGTTGTTGCTGTTTTCTGTACATTTTTGTGAACCTCTGTCCATAATTCTTCAGACATTCTATCTAATCTCTTAAATCTATGCATAACCTCCACTTTTTATTCATAAGGGATGTTATTTAGGTCATATCTATACAGCCTGATAGTTTGCCTTGCTTTCTTTAATTTAAGTCTGAATTTTGCAATAAGAAGTTCATGGTATAAGATAGAGTCAGCTCCTGTTCTTGTCTTAACCAACTGTATAGAACTTTTTGCTGCAAATTATTTAATCAATTTGATTTCAATATTGAATATCTGGTAAGGTCCATGTGTAGACTTGCCTTTTGGGTTGCTGAAAAAGATTATTTGCAATGTTCAGCAAGTTATCTTGACAAAACTGTATTAGTCTTGGCCCTTCTTCATCTTGAACTCTAAAGCCAAACTTGCCTGTTATCCCAAATGTCTTTGGATTTTCTACTTTAGTATTTCAGTCTCCTATGATGAGGCAAATGGGGTTAAGGAACTTGCTGATATGTGTCTAAGGACAGATTTGAACTCAGAAAGAGGAGTCTTTTTGACTCCAGCCTGACCCTCTATCCACAGTGTTATGTAGCTGCCACTTTACATTTATACTTGTAAAATTCCATTTTATTTGATTCAGCTTTATAATGGTAATCTCACCTACTCATGTCATTGATCTTTTCCCTCCCCATTTCTTCCAGAAATTCACCCCTTCTCTAACCTTTATATTCTCCTTATTTACTATCTTTTCCCCTGCTTTATAAAAACATATCCAGATCTTCCTCATTCTTAAAAAAAAATTCCATTTTTTCATGATCTTTCAACTGAGCCTGTCATTATCTCTAGCTTTAATCTTATTTCTATGCTTCCTATTTCTCTGCCAAATTCCTAAAAAATTATTATGCCTATTGCCTCCACTTGCTCTCCTCTCATTCACTTTTCATCATCTTGAAACCTGGATCCTGACCTTATCTCTCAAATGAAACTTCTCTCTCCAACATCAAGAAACTAACTCTTAATTGCCAAATCTAAAAGGCTTTCTCTCAACCCCTTTCCCTTTTGAACTCTCTTAGCATCTGACCCTGTCAAACACCTTCTTCCTACCTGGCACTCTCTTCCCTTTCATGCTTTTCCTACCTGTCTGACTTCTCTTCTTCAGTTTTTGCTGGATCATAATCCATGTCTTACCTTCTCTAAGTTTGAGAGAGGGGGATAGTTAGTGTCACTTAAGGCTCTGTGCTGAGCTTTCATTTCCCTCTGTAAACTTTCTCTTATGGCAATTTTATCAATTCAGTTTACTTATTATCTCTATGCTAATGACTCTCCTATCTGTCTAGTCTTTGTTTCTCTCAGGATGAGTATCTAATCAACATCACCAACTAACAGTTAGATATCTCCAAGATGGTGTTCCATAAGTATCTCAAAATCAATATGCCTAAAATGGAACTCTTTTTTCCTTAATCTATGTGCCTAACACATGCTTAGTTTACCTTCATCATTAACTCTTCTTTCTCCATTCAACTCCCATATTCAATTATTTATTAACTTGTGTTCATTCTACTTCCACAATATTTTTATATCAAATAAAACCTCTCTGCTCAAAACTTCCCTATTTGAGGTCCTTATCACCTATTGCCTAGACTATTACTATAGATTATTATTTGGTGTCTCTAATTTGGATGAGATTATTCTTACTGAACTATGATTCCATCATTCAAAATGTTACAGATCCTTTACAATTTGATGCAATTTGTAAATCTGATAAGCGTGTCATCTATGTCTTCCACCTTAATTGTTGATTTAAAAAATATTAAACAACAAAATCCTAAGGACAAATGCTGAGGGAACTACAGTAGAGACTGTCCACATTGATATTATCTCATTAATGACAGTTTTGGGGATATAGTTATTCAACTATTCCAGGATCTCATTAAGCAAGCCACCATCTAGCTTACATCTCTTCATCTTGTCCAAAAGAAGAACATCAAAGACTGTCAATTACCTTGCTGAATTCCAGGGGTATTATATCTTTGCCATTCCTCTGATCTATTACTCTAATAACCCTGTCCAAATAAGAATAAGGTAAGTCTGGCATAATCCATTCTTGATTAAGCCATGCTAACTCCTAGTAATCTCTATCTTTTTCAAAACATGCAAAAACTTCTCTTTACAAATATAACCTCAAATTTTGCTAGATTCAAAGTCAAATTCATCATTCTATAATTTGAAGACACAATGCCATCTTTACATTTTTCGAAATAAGGACAATATTTGTCAATCTCTAATACTATGGACACTTTTTTTCATGATCTTTCACATATGTTTGAAAATGACTCATTAATTACATGTGCCATCATTCAATTAAAAAAAAAACATTTCTTAAGCATTTATCATGTGCCAGGCACTTTGTTAAGTTCTGTGAGAAGTAAAGAAAAGCAAAAAAAAAAAAATACAGTCTCTTCTTTCAAGGATTTCAGTCTAATGAAGGAGAAAAGATGCAAATAATTACAAGATACATATGAGATAAATTGAAAATAATCAGCAAAAGAAAGGAATGAACATAAAGAGGGATTGGGAAAGACTTCTTGTAGAATGTAGAATATTAGGTAGGAACTGAAAAAAAGCTAAGGAATCCTGGAGATAAAGATGAGGAGAGAGAGAATTCTAAACATGATGGACATCTAGTGAAAATACCCAGAGGTGGAGGATGGAGCATCATATGCAAGGAATAGAAAGGAGAGCAGTGTCACTGGATTACTGAGTACACGATGGGGAAAGAGAGCGAGGAAGAGAAAAAAGATATGAGAAGACTGGATAGCAAATTCAAGATCAGTGATCTAATGATCTTATGAGAACAGATAGGTATCTCCATGCCTTCTCACTTATGTTTTATTTCATTTCCTTAATGACTTTGTTTTTACTTTTTTTAAATTGTATTTTATTTTCTCTCAGTTACATATAAAAATAATTTTTAACATTAATTTTAAAACTTTGAGATCCAGATTCTCCCTCTCCCCACTCTATTCTTCATTTGTTAAAGGTTATACATGTAGAATCATGCAAAACATTTCCATAATGGCCATGTTGTAAAAGAAAACAGAAACTCCCTCCTCTCCCCTCAAAAAAAAAAAAAACTCAAGAAAAACAAAGTTTAAAAAAGTAAGCTTCAGTCTATATTCAGACACCAGTTCTTTCTCTGGGTATGAATAACATTTTTCATCATAAGTTCTTCAGAATTGTCTTGGATCATTGTATTAAGGAAAATAGATAGTTAACAGTTAAATCATTCACAGGTAGTCATCTTATATTATTGCTGGTATTTTGTACATAATACAATTCACTTTGCATCAGCTCATGGAAGTCTTTCCAGGTTTTTCTGAGAGCACCCTCCTTATCATTTCTTATAGCACAATAATATTTCATCATAATCATATACCACAATTTGTTCAGCCATTCCCCAAATGATGGGCAGCCCCTCAATTTCCAATTCATTGCCCAGAAAAGAAATGCTATATTTTTGTACATATAGATCCTTTTCCTTTTTGTTTGTTTTTTAAACTTTTGGGATATAGACCTAGTTATGATATTGCCTTTTGGCAATTACCTTTTGCTTTTATCCCTTTGGTTTGGGCTGTACAGAATGGCTGAATTGGTTCACAACTCCACAAACAATGCATTAACGTCTCATTTTTTACTTCACATACGCTCCAACATTTGTCATTTTTTTCTGCCTTATTAGCCAATACAATAGATATGAGATAGTACCTCGGAATTATTTTAATTTGCATTTCTTCAATCAATAGTGAGTTAGAAAACTTTTTCATATAGCCATAGATAGCTTTGATTATTTTGCCTAAAAACTCTTCATATCTTTTGATCATTTATCTACTGGAGAATGTTTACCGGCCATTTAAAAATATTCTACTTTGTATGAACATTTTCCCCTTGGCAGTAGCAAAACAAAACAAAATCCAGAAATAAAATGATTCTAATAGTTTTGCCTTTTCTCTACTTTCTGTCCAACCCAAAGAAGGCTGCTATACTTTCTTTACTTTGCCTTTTGGTTCAGAATAGTTTTTAAAACTGTTTTTGGTGTTTTTGTCCTTGTCATTCATCAACAACCTCAGGCCATTGTTGCCTTCTGTGTTCTTCATATAATTCTTCCAGGACTAGGCCCCATTTTTGTATTCAAACTCAGTAACTTGACCTTACTTCTTTACATGTCTTTTAAAAATCTAAATGGGTTGATGAGTTCACTCTATTCACATGAGTCTCTTTACAGAAAGCTTATTTTCTTCCTCATCAGGATCATGTGCTTAGAGTTTCATTCTTGAGGTATTCTCTGTCCTCTTTGATTGGTTTTCTGTATAAATCTTTAGACCATGAGATGCTTTCTATCTTTTCTCTGATAGGGATAGAGACTGGATCTGTGATTTCATTGGGATAGGCAATTCTACCCATGCTGGTCAGCATCTTCTCTGCAGTGTATTATCTTAGAGACTTGCATAGAAGACTGAGAGTTTAGAAGACTTGCTCATGGTCATACAATTAACATATCTCAGTGGGAGACATGTTCCAACATCAGACCTCTGTCTCCTACTTCAGATTGCCTCCCTCTTTCTCTGAGGTCTCTGCAATTTATTTTCTTAAAATCCAGGGTTTCTTTCCTTATCATTAATTCTGAAAAGCAGTGATTGTTTTCTGCGAAGGTTCTTATCATTTCCACTTCAATACCCACTTTTTCTTTGTTGTTCACAAACAGGCACAGTGTAGTAGCTCCCTTGTCTCTTCCTCCACCTTTTTCATAATTAAAGTGCCTTTAAGGACCAAATTTGGCTCTGAATAAGAGAACAGAGAACGCATATTGCCTCTTTTGTAGAGGTGAAGCTCTAAAGATGTAGAATATTGTGTGTCACAGAGCTTCTTAAATTTTTTTCCATTCATGACCCCTTATCACCGAGAAATTTTTATATGACCCCATTTCAAAAACGAGCCAAGCTGTTTCTGGCAGTGTTCGTGCATGTGCAGTACAAAGTGTGCATGTAGTGTTTTCAGAATCAAGGCTGCAGAGAAATTGAACAATGCAACATGTGCAAGTGTTGCCAGAAACACCTTGGATTCATTACATGTTTGATTTTGAACAAATTTTTGGTCATTGTATTCAGAAAACTTTTACTTTTGCCAAATTTTTGCAAACCCCCACATTCAATTAAGTGACCCCATATGAAGTCATGAACTACAGTTTAGGAAGTTTGGGCATGTAGCATTAGACTCAACATATATAGTGCTTTGTTTTGCTAAGCTGATTTCCACCCCTCTCCTTCCCTTCCATAGGAGTCAAGGAAACCTGTGTTTCTACAAGGATGGAGGGGTAGTGAGTTATATTTTGAGCATGTTAATTTTTTCCCCTTTTATTAAAGCTTTTGATTTTCAAACATATGCCTAGAAAAGTTTCAATATTTACCCTCGCAAAACCTTGTGTTCCAATTTTTTCCCCTCCTTTCCCTCCACCCCTTCCCTAGATGGTAAGTAATCCAATATATGTTAAACATGTACAGTTCTTCTATACATATTTATACAATATCTTGCTGCACAAGAAAAGTTAGATCAAAAAGAAAAAATGAGAAAGAAAATCAAACGCAAGCAAACGACAAAAAGAGTGACAATACTATGTTGTGATCCACATTCTAATCCCTGGAATGTGGGGAATTGGATGTGATCCTGCAAAGGAAACTGAGAAGGAGTAGTAAGGGAGGTAGAAGGAGGACCAGAAAAGAAAAAAAATGTCAGAAAACTCAAGCAAAGGGTATTTAGGACACAGAGAAAGGATAGTCAACAATGCTACAGAGAGATGAAAGATGAATAGGATTCCCTCCTTCTGTCCAAGTGGGCTACATTAATTTGCATGATGATATTGCTTCTGGTTATCTCACCATTTATCCTCACCCATACTTCTCCCCTTCAGACTCCTGACTATTCTCACATGACTGTATTTTCTTAATATTTTCTGCCTATTATATCTATGCTTCTCCTTTTGAACTAAGTATGTGATTCCAGAGAATTTTGCCAGAGATGAATCCCATTCCACTGAACCTCAGTGATTCCTAGGAAATTGATTTTCTTCTTGTCTTTGGATTTCTAAGGCAGCCAGATAGCACAGTGATCAGAGCCCTGAACATGGAGTCAGCAAGACTTTTGAATTAAAACATAAGGTCAGATACTTATTTCTGTAAATAAGAAGTTTCTTCACTCAAGGCTCAGGGTGGGTGCTCAAAGAGCTTTGTGACCCTGTAAGTCATTTATTTCATTTTGCCTCCCTATCCTATTATGTAAAAAGGAAATAACACAAGCACCTGCCTCCTAGGCTTGGTGTGAAGAGAAAATGAAGATAATAATTGTAAAGTACTTAGCCCAGTTTCTGGCCCATAGTGTTATATAAATGTTAGCTATCATTTTCATTGTTACTATTTTTAAATTAAATAATATTCATAAAACATTTTCTCAGCAGTTTATAAACATATTTATTATTGTTGCCTTTGCTGTTATTGTTCATCCGTATCAAATACCCAAATAAAAATTCCCAAAGCTCAAGACATCCAATTCTTTAACCTCTACCCAAGGTCAGGATTTAGGTTTAACCCTCCTTCTTTCCAAATGGGAGTGGGAAAGACCAGCTAGGCTATATTAACCTAGATCTCCTGACTCAGAGTCTAGTGCTTTTTTCTTTCTGCTTTGATATGCTGACTGCCTCCTCAGAAATCAAAGTCACCTGTCTATTTTGTTTCATTTTCCCCCCAAGCTGTCTGGAGTTATGCTTCATTTCTCTTTCTTTGTTAAAGTCTATTTTTTATGAAGTCAGATGCAGAGGAAAACTTGGTGTCATAATTGCTTATTCAAAATGTCTGGCAGAGCAGATCCTCAGCTAAGGGGTGGAAAAACAGGAGGGGGAAATGCAAAAAGGGGAAAAAAATAATAGGATGAGGGGGAAAGAAAGGTGGGAAGATAAAGATGATGCAAAGAAGAGAGAGAAACAGGAGAAAAATAGAAACTGAATATTGTACTGATGCTCTGGACTGTCCCCCAGCCCCAAGGCCCAAGGATAAATCTATACTGAATATTTAGCAACAGGTATCTGTTGATGATCTTTAAACAGCCTAATTTCAAGGAAATAAAAGTCAAAGAAGGTGTCTCGGAGGAGAGAAAACTGAGGAAAAACTGTGTACGTTAAATATTCAGAGGCAGAAAAGAGTATTACTTTCCCAACAGAATAAATAGTATTGAAACATATATTTAAGGCTGGAAGAAGTCTCATCTTGAGTTGTGACAGTGGGCAGAACACCAAATCTGGAATCAAGAAGACTTGACATCAAATCTGCCTTCACACAATTATCAGCTCTGTGATCCTGGGTAAGTCACTTAACATAATCTACCTCAATTTCTTCATCTATAAAATTAGCTAGAAAAGTAAATGGTAAATCACTCCAAGAAAATCCCAAATGGGATCGCAGGGAGTCAGACATGACTGAAACTATCTACAAATTCTTTCTTTTGCAGCTGAGGAAACCGAGGGTCAGACAGGTTAAAACAGGTTTCCGTGAAGTCACAAAGACAGCTCTTTGGACGCTAGAATCAGCAGTGTTTCCACTACAACCATGCTGCATAACAGCCAGTCATCAGATCATCACATTCAGTGTGGAGACTTCTTCCACTGAGCAAATAGCCTGAACATTAATCAAAGGCTGTTCAGTTTGTGAAACAGAGCCGCTAACTTCCTGTGTGACCGCAGCCAATTTATACATTTTCTCCAGTCCTTCCATCTGGGAAGGGAGGAGGGAGGTTAAATCCATCTACCTACCTCACTGTTGGCTAAGGGAATAGACTTCTTGTCATTTATCAAATTTTCTCAGAGCCTTCAAGATGAGGGTTATGAAAATACTGGCCTTGTCCTGGCTGGATACAAGATTAGGGTTGTCTGGCTTTGAAGAAGCACATTAAGAAAACCAGTCACTCTCCTGTCCTTGTGAGTTTCAAAACCAGGAGGCAATATTTGTGACAACCTTGTAAAAGAACACACAAAATATTATCAGCCCACATAATTTACTTATCAGCCTAGTCATTTCAAGGAGGACATCTAGATGAAAAAGTCAATCTATCATTCAACATGTTTTTTTTATTGAGCAATGTGTCCAGCCCTATTCAAAATGATAATAATAGGTAAAATAATAACTAGCATTTATATAGCATCCACTACATACCAAGTACTTTACAAATATTGTCTCATTGGATACTCACAACAATCCTGAGAGATAAATGCTATCATTATCCCCATTTTACAGATGAAAAAACTGAGGTAATCAGTTTTAACCTTGTCCAAGGTTATGTGAAAAATAATTCATTTAGACCTTATTCTTTTCCAATCGTATTATTCAATTTTATATGGTTCCATAGGGATAGTGATTAATTATGAGCTGCAGATTGTAAATTCACTTTAATCACAGGAAGCTAACCAGAGCCCTCCACCCTTGTTTTTTTTTTTTTTTTTTTTTTTTTTTTTTTTTTTCTTGTCATGATGACCAAGCCCAGCATGGACAAAAAAAGTCCCCTAACTTATTTTTGTACCTCTGAACCATTCTCTTTTGTCCAACATGAGCATGAGACCACTTCATGACCACTTAGTAGAGATACCCCATGCTCTGTCCAACCTGAGATCACATTCTCAATCCCCACTGACATACCATTTCTACTTGACGCATCATTTTTGGCTCATGAAGCAAGATCTATCAACCTATGGCATTCAGTGCTTTGTCGAGCCTCTTTAGAATATTCAAATATAAAATTCTGGCATCAAATCTTATTTTAAAAAAAACTTTGGAAGAAGGAGGCATCTTAAATCATGAGAAAAATATGAGGTACATTTCATTGGTGGGGACCACGAGCCATTTAATAAAGTGCCATTAGCTCAGAGGCCTGTCTCAGTTTTTTTTTATTATAGATAGGACAGTTTTAATCCCTGTAATCACACAGCCAGTAATTGTCTGAGGCAGAATTTAGACAAGGGTCTTCCTGATTTCAGGGCTTAGCTTGCATAACCTAGCTGGGATGCTTTTGGCTTCTTTCCTACTGCATAAATGGGCATAATGTTGTAGTAACTAGCACACTGAATCTAGAATCAAGAGACCTAGAGTTCAAATCCTTGGTTCTGCCATTAACTATACCACCTTAAGCATTCTGCACCTCAGATTCCTTGTCTGTAAAGTGGAAATAGTAAAGTTTGCCCTATCCAAGCTGCAAAGAAAATACTTTGTTAATGGAAGACTTAGATGAACTGATGCAAAGAGAAAGAAGCAGAACTAGAACAACAGTGCAACAATACAAATGGAAACTATGATAATATCAATAGGATCAAAGTAAATACTATATATTTATGATAGCCAAAATTATCCCCAGAGAAAGATAAGAGGATACAGAACACTGCATATATTGTCAGATTCAGTTAATTTTCCTGAACTGCCCTGTTCTTTATTATTATTTTTTTTATCTTTAATGATGGTTGCCTGGGTGAGGGAGGAAGGAGATGCTTATTGAGAAACGAAGACATGAGAAATAAAAACTCCCCCAAAATATCAACTTTTTTTTAAAAAAAGAAACCATTCTTCTTCAAGAAAGCATAAGGGGTGAGGAAAAGAAGAGAATTTGGAACTGAATTTTTTTTTAATGATTGTTAAAAAAAAAAAGTACATGTAATTGGAAAATAATGAAATATTTTTTAAAAAGAAAACATCCTGTGAACCAAAATGTTATATAATTGTTAATTTTTTTTTGTTATTACAAAAGATTTTACCCAGACCCTTCCTGGCTGATTTATATTTAGCTACATTTGTTCCTTAGCTTCATGCACATTTCTTAAACCCAAATGCTAGAACGAGATCCTACAATCTTGTCATGAGAAGCAGCCTTCCTGGAGGTGGCCAAAAAGTGAGGGAGGTCTGTTGCTGGAACTCTACTAGAAAATTTTTCTGCCCTCCCCTTTCCAGAGCTTTAATTGAAGCAAATGTTGATTTTGCCGCAGGATAGCCATGGGTAGCACTTCCCAATCCCTCCCTCCCATCAAAGTGCCATCCAAGGACTAGGTAATGAGCTTCTCTGACCTTAATTGCTGTGCTAAATAGATCATTGGGTTTGATGGTGGGTGGAGGAGATGGGGAGAGAGGAAGGCTATAGGGAGTGGATCTGTAAATGAGCAGATCCATAATGAGCTTCAGTTACAAGAATGTTGTCCAGGGAACCTCCAGTGCTTGAAATCCAGAGGTTCAATCCTGAATCAAATGTGGCCAACTGAGAAAAAAAGAACAGCTGGAAGAGGGTAGCAGGGTGCAGAGGGCCTATGGGAAAGGGAGCTCTCTTAGCTCCTCTGTTCCCAGTGAGATGAAGAATTCTAGAAAAGAGAGAAAGGGGTACCTGCCCCATTTTCATCACTGGGAGGATAAAATGAGAAAAATGTATCTCAGAATTCTGTGAAAACTGAACAGTGCTATTCAAATGTAAGTTTTCAATAAATTTCCAATAACAACAGAAAAACAAACTATTGTTTTAAAAAATAGATGAAGATGTGATTGTTTTTGCTTATTAGCCTAGATCCTCCACATTATACTTTCACCTGGTAGAGGTAGTTTGCCTTCAGGACCCCCATCCTCACTTTTTGTGTTCTATTCCCCTTCTCATCCACTTCACCTTTCCCAGATCTCTGCAAACATCTTGCTATCAGGATTCAGTTTAAGAGAAAACTACCATATTTGTTCTTAGAAGCAGGAAGGATGAATTTCATAGATTTAGGGCAAGAGGGGGCATTTCAGGTCATAACTTCCGTATTTTATAGAGGGGAACTGAGACTTGGAGAGGTTTATTTATTTATTTTATTTATTTATTCAATACTCTAGCAGTGATAAACTTCACTGGGCTTTTAATCCATATTTCACTCCATAGAGTTCAGAGCAGCCAGAGTTGGGAGCTCTCTTGGAAGATAGTAAAAGACCCAGACCAGATATCTTGCATCTGAAGCCCACCATACATGGGGAGAATCCACGAGGATAGGAGTCCACTGACCTTTGGGAAACACATCTGGAGGATATAAAATAATCACTTTTCTATTACATATCAATGTGACTTGGAAAATCCATAATAATGAACAATTGGCGAATCATTTCTTTTCATCCAAGACGTACATTGCCATCTTTGTCTTAGCCACACATTTGGCTTCCTGATGTTAGCTATGCTTTGTTCAGGATGATGTTAAAGTGGACTCAAGGTCTCCTAGTCTTTTATCAGCACTGGTAGCTGGCAGAAATGGTTTACTCCAGGAGTTTTCAAAGAAATCAACTTTTCCTAGGACCAAACTCTTGTCACAGATAGTCAATAAAGCTCCATCAATAATAAATATAGTCAGCATACAGGTTTTTAAGAAGTAGCAGTACTGTGCTAAGGGGCTGTTTTTTTAGGAAGCTCAATGGCGAGTTGACCAAAACTCTTTCTGATTTTGAATCAGGAGAGCCAGAGTTCTGATTCTGCCTCAGCCATTTATTACCTGGGCAATGTTTTACTATTTCTCAGCCTTATTTTCTCAAATTGTTGAAAGAAGATAACAATAGAATCTACCTCATAGGGTTATTGTGAGGCTCGAGCAAGATAATCAATTATTAAACATTTTTTGAGCACCTATTGAGTACCAGGTACTGTGCTAAATGTCGGAGACATTTTGCTAATATGTAAAGTTCTTTACAAAGCTTTGTTGTTCTGTAGTTGTCCACCCTTTGTGACTTTGTCTGGGGGTTTCTCAAAAAGATACTGGAGTGAATGGGCATTTCCTTCTCCAGCTCATTTTACAGATGAGGAAACTGAGGCAAACAGGGTTAAAGGACTTGCCCAGGGTCATATTGCTACTGACAGTCTAAGGTAGTATTTGAGCTCACAAAAAGAAGTCTTCCTGACTCCAGCTCTGATACTATATATGCTGGGCCATCTAGCTGTCCATTGCAAGCCTTAAAGTGCTATGTAAAGGCTCCCAACAATCCATTTCTCCTGGCTTTTCTTTTCTTTGGTTCTTTTTTCAAAACAGCTGATATTTATGAAGTACTTAAAGTTTACAAAGAATTTAATGTGCACTAACTCATTCAGGCCTCACAGCAACCCAGTAAAGAGGGAGTGGAAGGCTGCAGATGTTATTATCCCATTTTTATAGACATGGAAGGCAGCTCAGAAAAGCAAGTAGGTGGTACAGTGGATAGAGCATTGGACCTGCCACTGGGAAGACCTGTCTCAGATACTTACTATCCATGTGAACATGTCACTTAACTTTGATTTGCCTCATTTTTCTTATCTGTAAAATTGGGATAATAATAGGACTTGTCTCCCTGGGTTGTCATGACAAGATGAGATATTATTTATAAAGCATTATGTAGTGCATACCAGAAAACAAAAAGGAAACCTAGAAGGAAACAAAGAAAAGCAGGTAGCTTTGAAAAACAGTATATAGTATTTATTTAATAGATTTACTTAAAATGGAAATTTATTGTTTTTTAAAATCAGATCTCCTCTTATGTTCTGCTATGTGTCCAGGTGCCATTTCAACCACCTTGAGGTTCCCAAACAGAGAGATCTGAAACCATTCCAGATTTATGCTAATCCTATAGAGCGAATAGAAAGATGATTTAATGCCTTCTTTCTATAGCCTGTCTCCATGTTGAACAAAATTTCAATAAAAGGAAATTCTTCCATGTAGCTTTCACTTAAACCTTCCTATTCCTATGATTACCCTTTTTTGGACTTCCAAACTTCACTTGAACAAGTGACCCAAAATGGTGGTATGATAAGAAATAGCAATAGCTCAAAATTGTATAGGAAAACATTATAAGAAAGTTCTTTATTTACTATAAAACTAGGTGTAAGGTAATACAAGTATTATTACCACCCATTTTATAGAAGAGAAAAATGAGAGATAATCTGACCATCATCATAAAGAAATGTCAGAATTTGGATTCAAGCCAATATTATAGAAGTTACTGTTGCAATATAATTTTTAGTAATCTGCAAGGATTACTTGTGGCAAGTTTTGACTATGTTGTCCATTCTAAAAAGTGTGTATGTGCCCTTTTCCCAGACAGCCTGTGCTTCATGAATTTAAAGTCATTTGAAAGTCAGCTGGAGGGGGAAAAATTTGAGAGTTATATTTTCTGTAGAGTAAAATAAAAATAAGGTTTTAGGGGCTGCACATTAATTTTTTTACCTGAATCCATTCCAAGAATTGTGTGTAGATATACCCTTAGATACCCTCAGGCATCCCCACTAAAGAGCAGAACACCTCAGTCAGCTTCAGCTCCTGTGGCTCTCCCTTGGCAACTGAAGTGGAGCAAGAAAGCCTGGATCTCAGGGATTCAGCAAACATGATCCCAATGCCTGGTGGGAGATCATCCCAGCTGTTAATTAAAATGTTCCTTTTTATTGATGATCACCACGCCTTGACACACAGCTCCAGCTGTCATCACAGTATAAGTTCAAAGTTGTCACAGTCTGAGTCGAGTGCCTGGAGAGAAACCTACGGTGTCCACCAGGAGGTGGGATGTGGTGGGGGGGAGCAGCAAAGACTCTCATCTGCCTTTGTCAAAAACTGGAGTCATCAATTGATCAGAGAAAGATTTCAGATCAGAGAATAATAAATGTAAAACATGGAGATTAGTTCTCTTATGGTAGGGAAGAACCCAGTGCTTAATGGTGGGAACCTGAGAGAGGAACCAAGAAGAGGGAGAGAGAAGAGAAACAAAATTATTAACCACTGAAATTAAACTATGTATTCCACTCTGGATTCCCTGATGAGCCCAGAACTATCTGCTCATTCTTTGCTTTTCCTCTCTCCACTAGACTTGATCATCACTCCCATCACTAAACCCGATGAAGGGGGGAAGAGAGAAGAGGAAGAGGTGAAGAAGCTAATAACAAAAATAACAATAATGATAATATTAATAATAACTGACATTTGTATTAATTTCAACACCCACATTTAATAGGTACATACTCAGCTTTAGGCTAAAGCTAGGGATACAAAGACAGAAATTTCCTGTCCTCAATGAGTTTATGTTTTATTGGAAGTTATAATATGAAAACAGATAAATAAAAAAGGATAATTTTCTTTTTGCTGAGGCATTGAAATACAGTTATAAATGTAAATATATGTGTACATATATGTGTATATATATATTTTTTTCTTTTTGCTGGGGCAGTTGGGTTTAAGTGACTTGCCCAGGGTCCCACAGAAGTATTAAATGTCTGAGACCAGATTTGAACTCAGGTCCTCCTGACTTCAGAGCTGATGCTCTATCCACTATGCCACCTAAATGCTCCATAAAAGGATAATTTTAACCTGAAAAGATTACAATCAATTGCAAGTACTGTGAGAGGCAATTTAGGTAGCACAGCAATGACTGAGGATTTGAACCTTTGAGACTCAAGACAAACTATCTTCAAATTCTGTTTCAGTCATTTATTAATTATGTGTGGTGGTGGTTGTTGTTTAGTCATTTTTCAATAGTGTATAATTTTTCATGACCCCATTTGGGATTTTCTTGGCAAAGATATTGTAGTAGTTTGTCATTTCCTTCTCCAGCTCATTTTACAGATGAGAAAATTGAGGCAAACAGGGTTAAGTGATTTGCCCAGGGTCACAGAGCTCCTAAGTGTCTATGGCCAGATTTGAATTAAAAAAGATGGGACATTCTGACTTTAGCCCTGGTGCTCTATCCACTGAGACACCTAACTGTCCTGCTAGTTATGTGATCTTGGATTAATCATTGAACCCTTTCAGCTCAGCTTCCTCAGCTATAAAATTAGCTTAGTTCAGTAAAATGGTTCAAGGAGAGAGAAATTGGCAGAACAGTTTCTGCTTATGTTGGTACTCAATAGGATAATTGTTCTCTTTCCTCCTAACCTCATCCGGAGATCTTAGCTTTCACTTGTGAAGAGGCAAAAATCTCACAAAATCATAAAGAAACACTACACTTAGGCATCCCTGTTTTGTCCTGGCATTTCTTCTGCCAAATTATTATTAGGACTGGTATATTCTGTCAGCCAATAAACAGCTTTAAAACATCTACTAAGCCATGCCCTATGCAGAAGAAAAAGGTAATCAATTAAATCAGAAGTTGTGGGGGTTCATATCCCACCTCTGACCCTTCTTACCCATCTGATCTTGAGAGAAAGTAGCTTTACTTGATTTCATCATTGATAAAATGAAAAAGCTGCACTAAATGAAGCTTTTAGCTAGCCCCTTCTAAAGTACTCTTCTAGTTCTTCTAGTCTGCTCTGCAGCTTCCATGACAGAATTTTGATGAATAATCACATTGTATAGAGTAAACAGGAACAAAGCAAATGTTCCAGTAGGAAGACAGACATTCACGCCTAATCATTTCTCTCTATGAGAAAGACAAGAGTAGCTAATGACAAGGGAACATAAGACATGGATGCATCTCCAGCATTATGAAAGCCAATGCATTTGGGATCAGTGTCCACATTTAAACACATTTTAGAAAGTCTCCGGGACTGCAGCTTAGGACCCTCTACATTTCTCCCATGGCCTCTCAAATCTAATTCACAAGCCCCACAGCATCTAACACAAACAGATGCAGTACAGTCTCTTGGCTTCTTGAGAGATGGATGTATGGTTCTCATCCAGAGAAAGGAAGAACATTCTTTCAGATGTCCTGAGGTCTACTGATTCTCTAACTGATCAATTTACTTTCATAAGAAAGCTCAGCCTGGCACATCTCCAGAAGAAGGGTTCCCTGATTTCTCCTTCTGTCTCCATGCCCTTTTCAGAGCTGAGTGACAAGAGTGAATGGGGATCTATATGAATGATTCAGTCATAGCACTGCCACTCCATCAGAACCCCATCTCCTAGCAGTGAGAGAAATGAAATACCATTGTCTGGGAAACCGCCACACTTTTTGACTGAGCTGATCAGAAAACTTGAGAGGGAAGGAGGACAAAGGAGAAAGAGATAGAAAAGAAGGAAACATTTATCTTCAGTGGGATGAGTGGAAGTTAGAAGTAAGCTAGATCAGGGCAAAGTCAACATGGGACCTGGGATGCACAAGATTGGGTTCTAGAAGAATCTTTAGAAATCATTTGATCCAATCTCCTTATTTTACAAATAAGGAAACAAGCCCAGTGAAATCACTTTGATGACTTGCCAGGGTCACACAAATAGTAATTGAAAAGGCCAGGATTTTAAACCCAGGTCTCCTGATCCCTGAGATGATACTCTTTGAGAAAAAAAAATGATCATTTTTTTCAAATGGTATTTAGTTTTTCCAAATACATGTAAAGACAGTTTTCAACAGTTAGTTTTGTAAAACTTTGTGTTTTAAATTTTTCTCCTTATCTCCCTACCCAAGACAGCAAGCAATCTAATATAGGTTAAATATGTGCAGTTCTTTTAAATATCTTTCTATATTTGTCATGTTGTACAAAAAAAGACCAAAACAAAAAAGAAAACACAAGAAACAAATAAACAAAAAGTTGAAAATACCATAGTTTGATCCACATTCAGTTTTCATAACTAACTCTCTCTCTCTCTCTCTCTCTCTCTCTCTCTCTCTCTCTCTCTCTCTCTCTCTCTCTCTCTCTCTCTCTCTCTTTCTCTCTCTTTCTGCATGTGATTGGTATTTTCCATTCCAAGTCTACTGGAATTGCCTTGAATCACAAAATTGTTTAGAAGATCCAAGGATCCATCAGTTGATCACCACATGAAGAGAGAAAAATTATTAGAAATTCTGGATTAGGACCTTAGATTAAGGACTCTGATCATTATTTTGAAAATTTTGTAGTGAAAGCACAAACTATTTTCTGCTTAAAATTTCGTGTTTTCTTTTTTCCCACCAAATCAGCAATGAATCTCTCCCTTTTGAAATAATAAATAAATTGAGGTTGAAAGATAGTAATTGGCTTGCCTGAAACTATCAAGTATTCATGTACCTTTACTCCTAAACTGCTGGACCAAACTAGAGAATTTATCAAACTCTGCACATAGTAGGCACTTAGCAGTATGTTGAATTTAATTAATTTGAGGCTAGAAGGAATTTGCAGGAATTCACTCAGTCAAGTTTTTGTTCTGCCCCACTCCTGAGGAAAGTAAACTAAATCCAATGATATACCTAGATGAATATCATCCTTCCTGTCCCCCAATTCCTCTTTCTAGAGAAGATCATTGCTAACAATGAGTTGAGGTGTACCACCTAAGGAAAAAGAAGCCAGAGTCTCAACATTCCCCATAAAATTCCTGTTCCTAGTGGGGCTCCCAAGGAAAGAAAACTAAAATTCAAGAATCTCTGAGAAAATCTCATTCTGAAAAGAGGAAAAGCTCTGTAGAAGTGAATTTCAGAGAAGGGGATGCTCCTACTAACTCTCTGCAGAGATAATATGGGACCTCTTTTCTTTGATATTTTTATTCTCCACTGGACTTCAAAATGTGATTGTGCCCTTCCCTCTGCCCTGGTCCTTGGATGAGTGACACATGAGCTCAAAGCCAGAGCTCATTGCTGTAATTTGATTTTTACTCCATTTCACCTTGGTAGGAGAAGATGTCTATTACTGTGTGATATTCACTGAGAGAGTGATTTAATCTAAGTTAAGGCATCTCTGGAGGAAACCCAGAGTGTGGGTTATTTTACAATCAAGGGTTGAAAGTGATCTTTAATGCCTGCAAATGAGGGGAGGGGTGGAATGCTGGGAGAATAACAAAATACACTTTAGAGAGGCTCTGAGACAGAGGAGATGTAAAATTATTAGGTTGTTTTCTCTTACTCGGGATGAATGGGAAGATGACACCCGCTTAGAGATCATCTTCCTGACACATATATTCATAGCCATAGAATTCTTAAGGGCTGCTTGTGGGAATGGCCGATATTTTGGGATTTTGTTATTGCTTGTTTTCAGGTTTTTCAAATATGGTTAACTATTTGTAACCCCATTTGGAATTTTCTTGGCAAAGATATTTCAGTGGTTTGGCATTAATTTTCCAACTCATTTTATAGATGAGGAAACTGAGGGAAAGAGGGTTAAGTGACTCAACAAGAGTCATACAGCTACTAAGTGTCTGAGGCCAGATTTGAACTCAGGAAGATGCATCTTCTTGGCTCTAGACCTGGCATTCTATCTACTCCATATGCCACTTAACCACCCTATTATTTTTGATTATACATAGGACTATATCAAGGTCAACTCTTGGTTACCTTCTTTAAAGAGGGAGGATAAAATTAATAAAAAAAAAATCCTGCCTTAAGAATTAGGAGACCTGAGTGTTAATATATGACTTTGTGTGTATTACCCTCTGCCTCTAGTCTTGAGTTTTTTCATCTGCAAAATGATATAGGAGGAAAACATTGGACTTAGTGTTAGAAGACCAGTCTCCATCATTCACTACCTGCATGACCTTGGGCAAGATACCTCTCCTTCTGAAATTGTTTCCTCATCTGTAAAATGGGAATAACAATGCATGGTGTATCTTCTTGACAGGATTTTTAAAGACATCAACTAAGATATGAACTAGAACCAGAGTTATGAGTTTCTATCAACAGGTTTCAACATTGGGGGTAACACAACTCTTACTATGGCTCGTGTTCTCTGGGGATATTGGAATATATCTCATGTTTGGGTCTCTCAAAAAAAAAAGAATAAAGAGATCATAGCTCTTATAGAAGTGTTCAAGCTAAAAATGCATTAAAAGCAGGACAGTCTTTATGTAACTTGATAACAACTATAAAACACCAAAAACCTTCCCTAAGACAAGTAATAATCAACACTTATCTTCTTCCTCTCTCAGGGAGGAATCTATTTTCTACATATTTTATAAGATTTCTCCTCTTACCAACCCTGAAATCAAATCTGGCCTCAGACACTTAACACTTCCTAGCTGTATGACCCTGGACAAGTCACTTAACCCCAACTGCCTCAGCAAAAACAAACAAACCAAAAAAAAAAAAAAAAGATTTCTCTTCTCCTCCCAAGAGAGAGGAAATACTTGAGATTGATAGAATAAACTCCTTCCACAATTTTTCCAGTCCCATCTTCTTTAGAAATATTTACACTCTTCAAGACCTATGAAATTATGTTTTCTGGGACCTTCTCCAGAATGGTCGATGTAATGGGATTATTATAGAATTAGCCCAATTTCTCCCAGACATGCACATTCTATACAATTCTCAGCACTAGGGGACAGAAATGTTCAGGCTTACTCTACCATAGCATGAAATACCCAGAACAAGGAGAAATACCCTACTAAGGAGACAGGTATCTCCAATGTTGCTATATACCCTGATCCTTTAAATTTATTCATTTGGTTAGTAAGGAGTCAATCTTGACCAGGCTCCTAACAGGCATACTTTTTAATGAGATAAATGAGAAATTAGGTGGTTGGACTGGATAATTAATCTATGTCATTTCTATCTCCCTCTTCTAACTTTAATACTCAAGGATGCTATTATGAACAATTAGCTCTGGAGTGGATACTACAGAAATATACCTGCCTTCAAAGCACTAACAGTCTAGTTTTATCTCCAGTTTGCACTCAAATGATAAAATGTTTTTTTGGGTTACCTAGTTTCTGGGCCTGAATCTCCAGAAATAACTTTTCTCCTCAATTCATATAACCCACTCCCTTGAGGGTTCCATTAACTCTGAATATCTCAGGATTAAGTGGGTTTGGTATAAACCAGGCTTTGGTTTATCCTTTCCCTAGTTTCTCAATATCTCACCTTATGAAAGTAGTGACTTAGCAATTCTAAAAGTGACCTGAAGCACAGGAGACAGAATATCAATATGGGTCCTTCATTGCCAAAGAAAACTTGTCTCATTAGTGATTTGAGGGTTGGGGGGTGGCCTATTTGTCTGGGCAAGATAAAAAATGGATGAAATCCCTCCCTTCTTCTTCTTCCTCCTCTTTGGGAGCATGGTGCATTCATTCTCTCCCTTGGTTTCGCCAACCACACCTGCTATTCACAGAAGCCAAGGAGTTTTAGAAGCATTAGCTAATGAGATCCCCCAGCACTCCAGCTGGACTGATTTGGGAAACTCAGTCCCATTCTACTGTAGTCTTTACCATCTGGGTTAGTGAAGAAAATGGAGAAAAATTACCCTGTAGTTTTCCTGCCTAGAGGGCTAAGGTGATCTCAGTTATTCCAAATAGATTTTAAAAGAGGATATGATAACACCACTGCACCTGAAACGAGAAAATTTAGATTCAAGGCACAGACCTGATACTTATCTGTAACATTGGGCATCCCTTTTAATTGATTTCTTCAAATCCAGTATCATCAAATGTAATAGAATGATAATTATACTTACAGTAAATATCTAACAAGAATTCTGTGAAGAAAATAATTTTCTTCAATAAAGCATTATTAATAAAATTTTTAAAAGACAACCATATTGGATAGGGAGGGGGTGGTTTGACCACCCTGATTAAAAAGTAGTTCAGAAAATGAATGGATGCCCATCAATTGGAGAATGGCTGGATAAATTGTGGTATATGAATGTTATGGAATATTATTGCTCTGTAAGGAATGACCAGCAGGATGAATACAGAGAGGCTTGGAGAGACCTACATGGGCTGATGCTGAGTGAGATGAGCAGAACCAGGAGATCATTATACACTTCGACAACGATATTGTATGAGGATGTATTCTGATGGAAGTTGATTTCTATGACAAAGAGACCTAACTGAGTTTCAATGGATAAATGATGGACAGAAACAGCTACACCCAAAGAAGGAACACTGGGAAACGAATGTGAACTATTTGCATTTTTGATTTTCTTCCCGAGTCATTTTTACCTTCTGAATCCAATTCTCCCTGTGCAACAGGAGAACTGTTCGGTTCTGCAAACATATATTGTATCTAGGATATACTGCAACATATTTAACATATATAGGACTGCTTGCCATCGGGGGGGGGGGGTGGAGGAAGGGAAGGGAAAAATCGAAACATAAGCAAGTGCAAGGGATAATGTTGTAAAAAAATTACCCTGGCATGGATTCTGTCAATACAAAGTTATTATTAAATAAAATAAAATTTAAATTAAAAAAAAGTAGTTCAGAGAGCAGCTAAGTGATGCAGTGGATAGAGCATCAGCCCTGAAATCAGGAGGACCTGAATTCAAATTTGGTCTCAGACACTTAACACTTCCTAGCTATATGACCCTGGGCAAGTCACTAAACCCCAATTGCCTCAGCAAAAAGAAAAAAAAGAAGTGGTTCAGTAGGCAGGTTAACATGGCAGGACTATATGGGTAAGTTCAAGGTTCTTACCTTGATAAAGTTGACAGGATTTAAAATGCCCCTTTTTTATGAGAAAATGGGATCTCAGAAAATTAAGTGACTTATCCAAAGATATATAGGTAGTAAGTTGTACAGAATGAAATGAGTAGAACCAAGAAAACATTGTATACAGTAAAAGCAAAATTATTATAAGAATGACTTTGAGTGAATAAGTCATTTTGATTACTATAAATACCTACATTAACTATAAATGACATATAAAGAAAAATGCTATCCACAGCTAGAGAAAGAACTGATAAATAGAAGTACATATAGTATAATTTTACATATATGTAAGTATACATTTATATGTGTATATACATACACCAATTTCTGTTTAATGGTATCCATTTCTGGGACAGGGAGAACAAAGAAAAAAATGAAATTTATATGATAACTTCATTATATATTTTAAAGGAATAGCAATTTGTGCATAATAGATTGGCAGTTTCATGGGCAATCATTGTTTTTATTATGCTATATTATGGAAATGCTTGTTTTATTCCATTTTTTTTTAATTGAAAAAAAGAAAAAAACCAAGATTTGAATTAAAAGTCCTTTGTCTTCAAATCCTTGTTCATGGTGATATTTTTAATAAGAATCAGAAATAGGACTTCCACTATACTAAATATCTTTATGACATCTTCTAGAATATAAGTGTATTTGGGACAATAACTATTTCCTTTTTGTCTTTTTTTATTTCTAGTACCTAACATAATATCTTACACATAATATGTCCTTTATAACAAAAAAGAGAAAAAAAGGGAAAAAATCACTTTAACAAAGCCAACTAACATCTATTGAGTATGACAGTGTATACAATATTGTACAACCATAGCTCTCCAGTATGGTAAAGAAGAAAGGGAAATGCATTTTCTTAGCTTTTCTATAGGTTAAATAATCATTTTAATCACACCATTCTGTTTAGTAGTTGTTTTTGTTCTATTGCATTATTGCAATCATTGTATCTTTCATTTTCCTGGTTCATCTTACTTTATATAATCTTCTGATATTTCTCTGAATTCTTAATCTTCACAATTTCTCATAGCTATGCGATATTCCATTTACATGATCGTTTTTCCTTTAGCCATTCTCATTTTATTTTGCAATATGGCATTAAGGTATCTCATCTATTCATTCAGTTGCTCATCTTTCTCAGTTGGTAAAAAGGGTAAGTATTACCTCCTTGCCAGTGGTGGCTTGGCTTTTGAAGCCAACAAAAATCATTTGAGCCCAAGCCATCAATCACTTCTCACCAGACCCTACATTCACCTTCAGAAGAAGCTTTAAAGAACAGATAAGCTTTGTTCCTGATGAATCTTTGGGAGTTTGTTTTTCTAAGCTTGTAAAATTTGAATCAAAATTTGACCCACTCCCTGAAGGTTGGATCTGGAAGAGACTATGTTATTGTTTGTCCTTCATTCTCAAACAGAAACATTATATCAGGGAAGTGAAGCCATGACATGTAAATGCATTGGATTTAAATGATGCAGGGTTGTGCAAAGTCATCAGCCCCACGTTCTCCTCAGGAGCCATCTGGGTCCAGGGGCCAGATATGAATAAAAAATGTAATTGAATGTGGGTGCATTGGTTCCAGGTTCTCAGCCAGCTGCAGTGTCCATTCTCTGGCAGGCTGCCCAACCTACTGGCTCTTACCATTATTCAGCACCTCTTCTCCCTACACTTTGTGTATATGCCTGTAGGGCAGAAAATAGCCTTTATTATCAGACAGGATAATGAGAGAGGCCCCTGACCTGGAAGCTTTAGAAAGACAGAGCCAGCTGAAAAACAGTCAAAAATAAACCATGGGACACAGGCTAAGCTTAAAGAGAACAGAAGGGTAGGTCCCAAAGAAAGGGCAATGGACATGATGATTGCAGGGACAGAGCCAGGAACTGAGAGAAAATTGGAGTTGTAGGCAGTGCCCATTTTTACTGGGTGTCTAAATTTAACAGTTAAGAGGCAATCAAGATTACCTTGTTCCCCACAGAAGATTTCCCCCTTTACCCAGTTCCAAATCCCCTTCCAGTTTTTCGCTGGTTCATTGGACCCCTGGAACCCACTTTGTTAGTTCTCCCTTATCATTCTGAGAATGACTTGCATAAAAACCCAATGACTTATGTCCTTAAGTTTTGTCTTTAACTCTTCCTACTCACCATTCACTCCCTTGTAATTCCTTCCATTTCAACTCCCAGGGTTCTTTTTTCCATCCTTGTCCCTACCTTTCTTGATAAAGAGGAGAAAGAAAGCCAAAAATCATCCTGCTAAATTATTCAATTATCTTTCCCAGGGAAAATCTGTGCTTTAAAATAAATAAATAATATTTACTTAGAATAATGGTTAGAAAGCAATATGGTTTGAGAGTCAGAAAAATTTACCTCTGACCATTTTGATCCTAGGTAAGTCACTTAAACTGTTATGTAGTTCAGATAACGTCACAACCATTTGTAGAGATGATATAGCTTTTGGTAGATAGCTTTTCTCTCCAGAAATTTCATAGATCAATGAAATAATAGGTTAGGGAAAGGAACCTCTTACATTTATACTCATTTTATTGCACTTTATGGATATTGTGTTTTTGACAAATTGAAGATTTGTGGCAAACCTACAAGTCAGGGTGCTATTTTTTAATGTCACATGCTCACATTTGTCTCTGTGTCACATTTTGCTAATTCTAGCAATATTTCAAGCTTTTAAATTATCATTATATCTGTTGTGGTGCCTTGTGATGAGATATCTTTGATATTACTATTGTTTTGGGGTGTCACAAACCACACCCATATAAGACCACAACTTAATTGATAAATGTTGTCTATGTTCTGAGTGCTCTACCAACCAACTGTTCCTCATCTCTTTCCCTCCTCACGCCTCCCTATTTTGTGAAGCAAAACAATATTGGAATTAAGCCAATTAATAATCCTACAATGGCCTCTTAGTGTTCAAGTAAAAGGAAGAGAAAATCGATTTGGCAAACTTCGTTGCTTTCTTATTTTAAGAAATTGCCACATCCACCACAGCCTTCAACAATCATCACCCTGATCAGTCAGCAGTTACAAACTTTGAGATAAGACCCTCTACTAGGAAAAAGATTAACCCATTATAGGTTTAGATGGTGTTTTTTGACAATAAAGTATTTTCAAAATAAGTATGTACTTTAAAAAAAACATAATATTATTGCATATTTAATAGACCAGAATATAATGAATACAACTTTATACATACTGAGAAACCAAAAAATCTGTGCAACTCATTTTATTGCAATATTCTTTTTATTACAGCAGTTTGGAGCTGAACCTACAATATCTCCCAGATATGCCTATATAGGGGATTACCTTTACAATAGGTCCCATGCATTGCATCTTTTGATCTTTATGATAATTCAGTGATAGGAAGTAATATAAGTGGAACAGGATTCTGTCTAATTATTTGATGAGTATCCTTGTCATTCTGAAAAACTCAACTACCCTTTCAACCTCTTGAACTGACACAGAGAGAGGGCAGAGAGAGATATCAGGATCAGGACTATGCCTGAGTTTTGAAAAGTAAAAGACAGGGACTGGGAATGAGACAATGGCAGTTCATTCAGTTAATAAATGAATAAGTATTTGTATATTATTCACTATGTGCTTTACAATTTTTATCTCATCTAATCCCTATAACAACTCAAGGAAATGGGTGCTATTATATTCCCATTTTACAAATGATGAAACAGAGGTGATACATGAATTCAAGTTTTGCAGATTTATTAAGTATGGAATGACATAATTGGACTTGAACTTTGGGAAAATCACTTGAAGAATGGACAGGAGTCTGGATGGACTTGTGGTAGTACTGACCAACCATGTTTCCCTCACAGAACTGCTGGGAAGAACATATGAGATGACAAAAGGCTATATAAATATCAGAGTTTAATAATCATGGCTAAAAGTAGCCTGGCCTGAGTGAGAAACAGAGCTAAGTGATCAACTTAGGCTCTTTCCAATTGTCAGTTTGCTTGTTTTTTTAAATAACTTTTTATTGACAGAACCTACGCCAGGGTAAGTTTTTACAATATTATCCCTTGCACTCACTTCTGTTCCGATTTTTCCTCTCCCTCCCTCAGCCCCTCCCTCAGATAGCAGGTAGTCCTATACATGTTAAATAGGTTACAGTATATTCTAGATAAATATATGTGTGCAGAACCGAACAGTTCTCTTGTTGCACAGGGAGAATTGGATTTCGAAGGTATAAATAACCCAGGAAGAAAAACAGAAATGCAAGCAGTTTACATTCATTTCCCAGTGTTCTTTCTCTGGGTGTTCTGTCCATCCTTGATAAATTGAAACTGAGTTAGGTCTCTTTGTCAAAGAAATCCACTTCCATCAGAATACATTCTCATACAGTATCATTGTTGAGGTATATAATGATCTCCCGGTGCTGCTCATTTCACTTAGCATCAGTTCATGTAAGTCTCTCCAAGCCTCTCTGTATTCATCCTGCTGGTCATTTCTTACAGATCAATAATATTCCATAACGTTCATATACCACAATTTACCCAGCCAGTCTCCCATTGATGAACATCCATTCATTTTCCAGTTTCTAGCCACTACAAACAGGGCTGCAACAAACATTTTGGCACATACAGGTCCCTTTCCCTTCTTTAGTATCTCTTTGGGATATAAGCCCAGTAGAAACACTGCTGGATCAAAGGGTATGCACAGTTTGATAAATTTTTGGTCTGAGATACCACTACACACCTGTCAGATTGGCTAGAATGATAGGGAAAGATAATGCGGAATGTTGGAGGGGATGTGGGAAAACTGGGACACTGATACATTGTTGGTGGAATTGTGAACTCATCCAGCCATTCTAGAGAGCAATTTGGAACTATGCTCAAAAAGTTATCAAACTGTGCATACCCTTTGATCCAGCAGTGTTTCTACTGGGCTTATACCCCAAAGAGATACTAAAGAAAGGAAAGGGACCTGTATGTGCCAAAATGTTTGTGGCTCCCTGTTTGTAGTAGCTAGAAGCTGGAAAATGAATGGATGCCCATCAATTGGAGAATGGTTGAGTAAATTGTGGTATATGAATGTTATGGAATATTATTGTTCTGTAAGAAATGATCAGCAGGATGAATACAGAGAGGACTGGTGAGACTTACATGAACTGATACTAAGTGAAATGAGCAGAACCAGGAGATCATTATATACCTCAATAACGATACTGTTTGAGGATGTATTCTGATGGAAGTGGATCTCTTCGATAAAGAGAGCTTTAATTGATCAAAGATGGACAGAAGCAGCTACACCAAAGAAAGAACACTGGGAAATGAATATAAACTGCTTGCATTTTTTTTTCTTCCCGGGTTATTTATACCTTCTGAATCCAATTCTCCCTGTGCAACAAGAGAACTGTTCGGTTCTGCACACATATATTGTATCTAGGATATACTGTAACCTATTCAACATGTAAAGGACTGCTTGCCATCTGGGGGAGGGGGTGGAAGGAGGGAGGGGAAAAATTGGAACAGAAGTGAATGCAAGGGATAATGCTGTAAAAAATTACCCTGGCATGTGTTCTATCAATAAAAAGTTATATAAAAAAAAAAAGATAAATTTTTGGGCACAGTTCCAAATTGCTCTCCAGAATGGCTGGATGTGTTCACAATTCCACCAACAATGTATCAGTGTCCCTGTTTTCCCACATTCCCTCCAACATTCCTCATTATCTTTCCCTATCATTTTAGCCAATCTAACAGATGTGTAGTGGTATCTCAGAGTTGTCTTAATTTGCATTTCTCTGATTAATAATGATTTGGAGCATATTTTCATATGGCTAGAAATAGTTTCAATTTCTTCATCTGAGAATTTTCTGTTCATATCCTTTGACCATTTATCAATTGGAGAATGGCTTGATTTCTTATAAATTAGAGTCAATTTTCTATATATTTTGGAAACGAGTCCTTTCCAATTCTCAGTTTTTATGATTCTCTATTAACTCCCTAAAAAAGATAAATTCTGAGCAGAATTTGAAGGTGAAAGTTACAGAATGAAATAGCTTTCCTCCCCTGCCTCCCTCAGTTATTACTTCTTTTCTTACCACCTGCATTCTCCCCTTCTAAATCTGATATTCTGGCTCTCTGATAATATCTTCAGAAGATTCCCCAAGCTATGTTTAGGGGAAAATGAGATAAAAGGGCAAGATTCCTATTTTTTATAGCAAGCTGAACACCCTGAATGCGTTTAAAAGGAAAGTATTGAACCCATAGAGGCTTCTCTTTTGAGCTACCTGTGGACTTCCTATCCAGAGTTTCAAAAGAAATGGAAAAAGTGGATTATATTTTCATATTTGGCTGCCTCCCACTTGTCTTAAGGGATAGCCAACTGGATAGTGCTGATAAAGTACATGTAAGTTCTCCAAGGGACAAAGTCATGCTGGGTAAGAAGAGATTGCTATTGCTGTTTGGACTTTCTTCTCAAAAAGGACCATAGCATTCTGTCACTGGATGATGTCACTGGACCAGATGACTCTAGAGAGGAAAGTGAGGTAGGTGACCCTGGGAAGCCTTCCCTTATTGAAATCTAACTCATTTGCATGTCATGACATTACCTTGTAGATAGAGAAGGAATGCTGTTCCAAAGCCTTCCTCCTCATTCACTGATCCTCCCTTACTCCCACACAATATTGTGATCCTAAAAGATCCAAAATCTCAGCCTGGAAGAACTCAGCTCTCTGCAGTTTGAACTTTAGTGACCTCAGTAATCATTACAGTAATAGCTGACATTTAAAGTGCTTAAACAAGATTAAAAAGAGCTGGGCATGTTTGGTCTCATTTGATCCTATAATGATAATAGTAGTTGACATTTATGAAGTGCTTTTAGCTTTGCCTTCATTCACATGTCTTGTTTGAGCCTCACAAAGACAATGAGGTAGGTAGACACTACAGGCCCTGCTATCCCCTTTTTGCCGAGGAGGAATGGAAGCTCAGAAAAATTAAAGGATGGAAATAAGCATGTATTCAATCTTTTATGTGCTAGGTTATATGCTAAGTGCTATACAAACATTATCTCATCTGATCCTCACAATAATTCTGGGAGATAAGCAATTTTATTCTTCCTATTTTACAAATGAGTAAACTGAGGTAAAAATCAGTTAAAAGAGTTGCTCAAGGTCACATATTTAATAACTGTCTGAAGCAGAGTTTGAACTTAAGTCCAATTTTCTATGCCTTATTTGCTCATAGTCACACGGCTAATAAAATTAGTATCAACACAGATTTATTCTGATGGTGCTTTTCCTACTACACCATTTTATCAATAAAATTATCAAGCATTATAAATAGAAGTATATCTAATATAATTTTATATTTCTACACTTATTTGTGCCCAATAGTAGCCACCTCTAGGACAGGGAAATTGGTAGAAGAGAGGGAAAGTAGAAAAAAGAAAAAAAAAAGAAAATGACGTTATAATTTTTTTATTATATATTTAAAAGGAATAGCAAATTGTATGTAATAGATTTGCAACTTTATGTGCAATATTTTTTATTATATTAGGTTATTATGTATTTTTATTTTGTTTTATTTCATTTATTCCATAAATTTAAAATTAAATACATTTTAAAAATATCATTGTCTTAGAGTTTGGATCCAGTTTATATATCTCAACCAACTCTCTTCTTCATTGATTCTCTTTCTCTGAACCTGTTTCCTCATTTGTTCCCCATCACCTCTCAATGTTCCATTAATTTATTCACTTATTTACTTATCCATTTATTCAACAAATATTTACCAATTTCTCACTCTGCTCAAATCATCGAGAAACAAGTTTTGGATAAATAATTCTTGACCTCATGGAACTTACAGTCTAATAGAGTTGACATTTAATGTAGATAATTATAATATACATTGTTATATGACTCTACAATTATCTTAGAAAATAACGTGCTATGTGACATTTGAAGAGGAAGGGCATTAAAAATTAGGGAAGGAGAGGGATATCAGAGAAGGCTTCCTGGAGGAATGGAAGCATTTGATTTGTGTTCTACTCTTTTTGAGGGATAGCCAAGAAGTTTAGGGAGGTATGTGAAGTGCCTTCCTGACATTCTCACCATGTTGTTCCCTCTCTTCCCATTCTTTCCTCTTTTAATACATTTGTATCCATGGTATAAACATTGAGGGGAGGGGAGGAGTAGGATGTTTCCTTCCTGAGAGATCCTCATCTCTAGATTAAGCTCTAAAATGAGTGGGTTAAACTTGAATCTTAAAGCCCTATCTAGCTCTGAAATCCTATGCTCTTGATCATAGTCACTGATCCATATCACACATGAAGGGGTGGAGGAAGAGGGCTTCTGGCTCACATCATCTTGGTTTGGGACAGATCCATGTGTAAATCTCTATCCATTTCTCTGGAAAAGAAGACTCCTAGACAAATATATACATACATACATTAGAAAGAACACTTGACATGGAGTAAAGGGATGACTAAACTTAAACCCTTTTTCTGATATTTATTGGCCATGTAACTGTAGACAACTCTCTTACCTTCTTGGAATCTTAGTTTCCTCATTTATACCAATGGAGATAATATTTGTGCTATCTAACTCAAAGGATTGTTCTGAGGAAACACTTTTTTAAATCTTATATCATGGGTCTTTAACCTGAAGTCCACAAACCCCCTTTTGTAGATTTTGGAGGTCTATGGACTTGGATAAGAAAAAAAGTGCATGTATACATTATATTTTTATATTTTATGTGCATATACTTATGCATGTACATGCATACAGATGCTTTCCCCCTTGTGTTCTTTCTCTCTACCCTCCTTTCTCTTGTTCTCTCTCTAGCTCTCCCTCTCTTAATTTATTTGTTCATTCATTTATTCATTTATTTTTACTAGTATATTAGGGTTCTGAATGTTTTGTGTCATTGATACCCCCCTTGGCAATCTAGCAAAACCTATGAATTCCTTTTAATAATAATGTTTCTAAATGTATAAAATGAAATACATAGGATTATAGAGGGAATCATTTATATTGAAATTTAAATTTCATTTTTCCTGTTCAAAATTTCAGGCTTCTTGAAAATTATTCATAAACCCTTTGGGGGGTCTCTAGGCCCAGGTTAAGAATCCCTTCTCTAACTGAAATTTAGCATTTCCTTTAATTATTAATTAAAAAAAAACTTATTCTAAAAAAGGGTCCAAAGGCCCTTTCTTATATTCTCCTACTTACAAGGAGTACATATGACACAAAACATGTTAAGGATCTCTGCCTTAAAATTATATTATGAACAG